>NW_026968432.1:0-94547 GCF_028390025.1 Pseudophryne corroboree
TCTCTCTCTTATACCCTCTGTCACTGCTCCCACCGTACACCCATCTCTCATACACTGGTGGTCTCTCTCTGATACCCTGTCACTGCTCCCACCGTACACCCATCTCTCATACACTGGCGGTCTCTCTCTTATACCCTCTGTCACTGCTCCCACCGTACACCCATCTCTCATACACTGGCGGTCTCTCTCTTATACCCTCTGTCACTGCTCCCACCGTACACCCATCTCTCATACACTGGCGGTCTCTCTCTTATACCCTCTGTCACTGCTCCCACCGTACACCCATCTCTCATACACTGGTGGTCTCTCTCTTATACCCTCTGTCACTGCTCCCACCGTACACCCATCTCTCATACACTGGCGGTCTCTCTCTTATACCCTCTGTCACTGCTCCCACCGTACACCCATCTCTCATACACTGGCGGTCTCACTCTTATACCCTCTGTCACTGCTCCCACCGTACACCCATCTCATACACTGGTGGTCTCTCTCTTATACCCTCTGTCACTGCTCCCACCGTACACCCATCTCTCATACACTGGCGGTCTCTCTCTTATACCCTCTGTCACTGCTCCCACCGTACACCCATCTCTCATACACTGGCGGTCTCTCTCTTATACCCTCTGTCACTGCTCCCACCGTACACCCATCTCTCATACACTGGCAGTCTCTCTCTCTTATACCCTCTGTCACTGCTCCCACCGTACACCCATCTCTCATACACTGGCGGTCTCTCTCTGATCCCCTCTGTCACTGCTCCCACCGTACACCCATCTCTCATACACTGGCGGTCTCTCTTATACCCTCTGTCACTGCTCCCACCGTACACCCATCTCTCATACACTGGCGGTCTCTCTCTTATACCCTCTGTCACTGCTCCCACCGTACACCCATCTCTCATACACTGGCAGTCTCTCTCTTATACCCTCTGTCACTGCTCCCACCGTACACCCATCTCTCATACACTGGCGGTCTCTCTCTCTTATACTCTGTCACTGCTCCCACCGTACACCCATCTCTCATACACTGGCGGTCTCTCTCTTATACCCTCTGTCACCGCTCCCACCGTACACCCATCTCTCATACACTGGCGGTCTCTCTCTTATACCCTCTGTCACTGCTCCCACCGTACACCTATCTCTCATACACTGGCGGTCTCTCTCTGATCCCCTCTGTCACTGCTCCCACCGTACACCCATCTCTCATACACTGGCGGTCTCTCTCTGATCCCCTCTGTCACTGCTCCCACCGTACACCCATGTCTCATACACTGGCGGTCTCTCTCTGATCCCCTCTGTCACTGCTCCCTCCGTACACCCATCTCTCATACACTGGCGGTCTCTCTCTGATCCCCTCTGTCACTGCTCCCTCCGTACACCCATCTCTCATACACTGGCGGTCTCTCTCTGATCCCCTCTGTCACTGCTCCCACCGTACACCCATCTCTCATACACTGGCGGTCTCTCTCTTATACCCTCTGTCACTGCTCCCTCCGTACACCCATCTCTCATACACTGGCGGTCTCTCTCTGATCCCCTCTGTCACTGCTCCCTCCGTACACCCATCTCTCATACACTGGCGGTCTCTCTCTTATACCCTCTGTCACTGCTCCCACCGTACACCCATCTCTCATACACTGGCGGTCTCTCTCTTATACCCTCTGTCACTGCTCCCACCGTACACCCATCTCTCATACACTGGCGGTCTCTCTCTTATACCCTCTGTCACTGCTCCCACCGTACACCCTGCAGTCCTGACTGGGATTCCCCGGCTGCTCCTGCCCTCATTCCCCGGCCGGTGCTGCTGTGTGACCTCATACACTGGCAGTCTCTCTCTCTTATACCCTCTGTCACTGCTCCCACCGTACACCCATCTCTCATACACTGGTGGTCTCTCTCTTATACCCTCTGTCACTGCTCCCACCGTACACCCATCTCTCATACACTGGCGGTCTCTCTCTGATCCCCTCTGTCACTGCTCCCACCGTACACCCATCTCTCATACACTGGCGGTCTCTCTCTTATACCCTCTGTCACTGCTCCCACCGTACACCCATCTCTCATACACTGGCGGTCTCTCTCTGATCCCCTCTGTCACTGCTCCCACCGTACACCCATCTCTCATACACTGGCGGTCTCTCTCTTATACCCTCTGTCACTGCTCCCACCGTACACCCATCTCTCATACACTGGTGGTCTCTCTCTGATACCCTGTCACTGCTCCCACCGTACACCCATCTCTCATACACTGGCGGTCTCTCTCTTATACCCTCTGTCACTGCTCCCACCGTACACCCATCTCTCATACACTGGCGGTCTGTCTCTTATACCCTCTGTCACTGCTCCCACCGTACACCCATCTCTCATACACTGGCGGTCTCTCTCTCTCTGATCCCCTCTGTCACTGCTCCCACCGTACACCCATCTCTCATACACTGGCGGTCTCTCTCTTATACCCTCTGTCACTGCTCCCACCGTACACCCATCTCTCATACACTGGCGGTCTCTCTCTTATACCCTCTGTCACTGCTCCCACCGTACACCCATCTCTCATGCACTGGCGGTCTCTCTTTGATCCCCTCTGTCACTGCTCCCACCGTACACCCATCTCTCATACACTGGCGGTCTCTCTTATACCCTCTGTCACTGCTCCCACCGTACACCCATCTCTCATACACTGGCGGTCTCTCTCTTATACCCTCTGTCACTGCTCCCACCGTACACCCATCTCTCATACACTGGCGGTCTCTCTCTTATACCATCTGACACCGCTCCCACCGTACACCCATCTCTCATACACTGGCGGTCTCTCTCTTATACTCTCTGTCACTGCTCCCACCGTACACCCATCTCTCATACACTGGCGGTCTCTCTCTTATACCCTCTGTCACCGCTCCCACCGTACACCCATCTCTCATACACTGGCGGTCTCTCTCTTATACCCTCTGTCACTGCTCCCACCGTACACCCATCTCTCATACACTGGTGGTCTCTCTCTGATACCCTCTGTCACTGCTCCCACCGTACACCCATCTCTCATACACTGGCGGTCTCTCTCTCTTATACCCTCTGTCACTGCTCCCACCGTACACCATCTCTCATACACTGGCGGTCTCTCTCTTATACCCTCTGTCACTGCTCCCACCGTACACCTATCTCTCATACACTGGCGGTCTCTCTCTTATACCCTCTGTCACTGCTCCCACCGTACACCCATCTCTCATACACTGGCGGTCTCTCTCTCTTATACCCTCTGTCACTGCTCCCACCGTACACCCATCTCTCATACACTGGCGGTCTCTCTCTGATACCCTCTGTCACTGCTCCCACCGTACCCCCATCTCTCATACACTGGCGGTCTCTCTCTACCCTCTGTCACCGCTCCCACCGTAGACCCATCTCTCATACACTGGCGGTCTCTCTCTGATACCCTCTGTCACTGCTCCCACCGTACCCCCATCTCTCATACACTGGCGGTCTCTCTCTGATCCCCTCTGTCACTGCTCCCACCGTACACCCATCTCTCATACACTGGCGGTCTCTCTCTGATACCCTCTGTCACTGCTCCCACCGTACACCCATCTCTCATACACTGGCGGTCTCTCTCTTTTATACCCTCTGTCACTGCTCCCACCGTACACCCATCTCTCATACACTGGCGGTCTCTCTCTCTGATCCCCTCTGTCACTGCTCCCACCGTACACCCATCTCTCATACACTGGCGGTCTCTCTCTTATACCCTCTGTCACTGCTCCCACCGTACACCCATCTCTCATACACTGGCGGTCTCTCTCTTATACCCTCTGTCACTGCTCCCACCGTACACCCATCTCTCATACACTGGCGGTCTCTCTCTTATACCCTCTGTCACTGCTCCCACCGTACACCCATCTCTCATACACTGGCGGTCTCTCTCTTATACCCTCTGTCACTGCTCCCACCGTACACCCATCTCTCATACACTGGCGGTCTCTTTCTCTTATACCCTCTGTCACTGCTCCCACCGTACACCCATCTCTCATACACTGTCGGTCTCTCTCTTATACCCTCTGTCACTGCTCCCACCGTACACCCATCTCTCATACACTGGCGGTCTCTCTCTGATCCCCTCTGTCACTGCTCCCACCGTACACCCATCTCTCATACACTGGCGGTCTCTCTCTGATCCCCTCTGTCACTGCTCCCACCGTACACCCATCTCTCATACACTGGCGGTCTCTCTCTGATCCCCTCTGTCACTGCTCCCACCGTACACCCATCTCTCATACACTGGCGGTCTCTCTCTTATACCCTCTGTCACTGCTCCCACCGTACACCCATCTCTCATACACTGGCGGTCTCTCTCTTATACCCTCTGTCACTGCTCCCACCGTACACCCATCTCTCATACACTGGCGGTCTCTCTCTTATACCCTCTGTCACTGCTCCCACCGTACACCCATCTCTCATACACTGGCGGTCTCTCTCTTATACCCTCTGTCACTGCTCCCACCGTACACCCATCTCTCATACACTGGCGGTCTCTCTCTCTTATACCCTCTGTCACTGCTCCCACCGTACACCCATCTCTCATACACTGGCGGTCTCTCTCTTATACCCTCTGTCACTGCTCCCACCGTACACCCATCTCTCATACACTGGCGGTCTCTCTCTCTTATACCCTCTGTCACTGCTCCCACCGTACACCCATCTCTCATACACTGGCGGTCTCTCTCTGATCCCCTCTGTCACTGCTCCCACCGTACACCCATCTCTCATACACTGGCGGTCTCTCTCTTATACCCTCTGTCACTGCTCCCACCGTACACCCATCTCTCATACACTGGCGGTCTCTCTCTGATCCCCTCTGTCACTGCTCCCACCGTACACCCATCTCTCATACACTGGCGGTCTCTCTCTCTTATACCCTCTGTCACTGCTCCCACCGTACACCCATCTCTCATACACTGGCGGTCTCTCTCTTATACCCTCTGTCATTGCTCCCACCGTACACCCATCTCTCATACACTGGCGGTCTCTCTCTTATCCCCTCTGTCACTGCTCCCACCGTACACCCATCTCTCATACACTGGCGGTCTCACTCTTATACCCTCTGTCACTGCTCCCACCGTACACCCATCTCTCATACACTGGTGGTCTCTCTCTTATACCCTCTGTCACTGCTCCCACCGTACACCCATCTCTCATACACTGGCGGTCTCTCTCTGATCCCCTCTGTCACTGCTCCCACCGTACACCCATCTCTCATACACTGGCGGTCTCTCTCTGATCCCCTCTGTCACTGCTCCCACCGTACACCCATCTCTCATACACTGGCAGTCTCTCTCTCTTATACCCTCTGTCACTGCTCCCACCGTACACCCATCTCTCATACACTGGCGGTCTCTCTCTCTCTTATACCCTCTGTCACTGCTCCCACCGTACACCCATCTCTCATACACTGGTGGTCTCTCTTATACCCTCTGTCACTGCTCCCACCGTACACCCATCTCTCATACACTGGCGGTCTCTCTCTCTTATACCCTCTGTCACTGCTCCCACCGTACACCCATCTCTCATACACTGGTGGTCTCTCTCTTATACCCTCTGTCACTGCTCCCACCGTACACCCATCTCTCATACACTGGCGGTCTCTCTCTTATACCCTCTGTCACTGCTCCCACCGTACACCCATCTCTCATACACTGGCGGTCTCTCTCTTATACCCTCTGTCACTGCTCCCACCGTACACCCATCTCTCATACACTGGCGGTCTCTCTCTTATACCCTCTGTCACTGCTCCCACCGTACACCCATCTCTCATACACTGGCGGTCTCTCTCTGATCCCCTCTGTCACTGCTCCCACCGTACACCCATCTCTCATACACTGGCGGTCTCTCTCTGATCCCCTCTGTCACTGCTCCCACCGTACCCCCATCTCTCGTACACTGGCGGTCTCTCTCTTATACCCTCTGTCACTGCTCCCACCGTACACCCATCTCTCATACACTGGCGGTCTCTCTCTGATCCCCTCTGTCACCGCTCCCACCGTACACCCATCTCTCATACACTGGCGGTCTCTCTCTCTTATACCCTCTGTCACCGCTCCCACCGTACACCCATCTCTCATACACTGGCGGTCTCTCTTATACCCTCTGTCACTGCTCCCACCGTACACCCATCTCTCATACACTGGCGGTCTCTCTCTCTTATACCCTCTGTCACCGCTCCCACCGTACACCCATCTCTCATACACTGGCGGTCTCTCTCTTATACCCTCTGTCACTGCTCCCACCGTACACCCATCTCTCATACACTGGCGGTCTCTCTCTCTTATACCCTCTGTCACCGCTCCCACCGTACACCCATCTCTCATACACTGGCGGTCTCTCTTATACCCTCTGTCACTGCTCCCACCGTACACCCATCTCTCTTACACTGGCGGTCTCTCTCTTATACCCTCTGTCACTGCTCCCTCCGTACACCCATCTCTCATACACTGGCGGTCTCTCTCTTTTATACCATCTGACACCGCTCCCACCGTACACCCATCTCTCATACACTGGCGGTCTCTCTCTGATCCCCTCTGTCACTGCTCCCACCGTACACCCATCTCTCATACACTGGCGGTCTCTCTTATACCCTCTGTCACTGCTCCCACCGTACACCCATCTCTCTTACACTGGCGGTCTCTCTCTTATACCCTCTGTCACTGCTCCCACCGTACACCCATCTCTCATACACTGGCGGTCTCTCTCTTATACCATCTGACACCGCTCCCACCGTACACCCATCTCTCATACACTGGCGGTCTCTCTCTTATACCCTCTGTCACTGCTCCCACCGTACACCCATCTCTCATACACTGGCGGTCTCTCTCTCTCTTATACCCTCTGTCACTGCTCCCACCGTACACCCATCTCTCATACACTGGTGGTCTCTCTCTGATACCCTCTGTCACTGCTCCCACCGTACACCCATCTCTCATACACTGGCGGTCTCTCTCTTATACCCTCTGTCACTGCTCCCACCGTATACCCATCTCTCATACACTGGCGGTCTCTCTCTGATCCCCTCTGTCACTGCTCCCACCGTACACCCATCTCTCATACACTGGCGGTCTCTCTCTGATACCCTCTGTCACTGCTCCCACCGTACACCCATCTCTCATACACTGGCGGTCTCTCTCTCTGATCCCCTCTGTCACTGCTCCCACCGTCCACCCATCTCTCGTACACTGGCGGTCTCTCTCTCTGATCCCCTCTGTCACTGCTCCCACCGTACACCCATCTCTCGTACACTGGCGGTCTCTCTCTGATCCCCTCTGTCACTGCTCCCACCGTACACCCATCTCTCGTACACTGGCGGTCTGTCTCTTATACCCTCTGTCACTGCTCCCACCGTACACCCATCTCTCATACACTGGCGGTCTCTCTCTGATCCCCTCTGTCACTGCTCCCACCGTCCACCCATCTCTCATACACTGGCGGTCTCTCTCTGATCCCCTCTGTCACTGCTCCCACCGTACACCCATCTCTCGTACACTGGCGGTCTCTCTCTGATCCCCTCTGTCACTGCTCCCACCGTACACCCATCTCTCATACACTGGCGGTCTCACTCTCTGATCCCCTCTGTCACTGCTCCCACCGTACACCCATCTCTCGTACACTGGCGGTCTCTCTCTTATACCCTCTGTCACTGCTCCCACAGTACACCCATCTCTCATACACTGGCGGTCTCTCTCTTATACCCTTTATAACTGCTCCCGCCGTACACCCATCTCTCATACACTGGCGGTCTCTCTCTCTTATACCCTCTGTCACTGCTCCCACCGTACACCCATCTCTTATACACTGGCGGTCTCTCTCTGATCCCCTCTGTCACTGCTCCCACCGTACACCCATCTCTCATACACTGGCGGTCTCTCTCTTATACCCTCTGTCACTGCTCCCACCGTACACCCATCTCTCGTACACTGGCGGTCTCTCTCTGATCCCCTCTGTCACTGCTCCCACCGTACACCCATCTCTCATACACTGGCGGTCTCTCTCTTATACCCTCTGTCACTGCTCCCACCGTACACCCATCTCTCATACACTGGCGGTCTCTCTCTGATCCCCTCTGTCACTGCTCCCACCGTACACCCATCTCTCTTACACTGGCGGTCTCTCTCTTATACCCTCTGTCACTGCTCCCACCGTACACCCATCTCTCATACACTGGCGGTCTCTCTGTGATACCCTCTGTCACTGCTCCCACCGTACACCCATCTCTCATACACTGGCGGTCTCTCTCTCTTATACCCTCTGTCACTGCTCCCACCGTACACCCATCTCTCATACACTGGTGGTCTCTCTCTTATACCCTCTGTCACTGCTCCCACCGTACACCCATCTCTCATACACTGGCGGTCTCTCTCTTATACCCTCTGTCACTGCTCCCACCGTACACCCATCTCTCATACACTGGCGGTCTCTCTCTCTTATACCCTCTGTCACTGCTCCCACCGTACACCCATCTCTCATACACTGGCAGTCTCTCTCTTATACCCTCTGTCACTGCTCCCACCGTACACCCATCTCTCATACACTGGCGGTCTCTCTCTGATCCCCTCTGTCACTGCTCCCACCGTACACCCATCTCTCATACACTGGCGGTCTCTCTCTTATACCCTCTGTCACTGCTCCCACCGTACACCCATCTCTCATACACTGGCGGTCTCTCTCTTATACCCTCTGTCACTGCTCCCACCGTATACCCATCTCTCATACACTGGCGGTCTCTCTCTTATACCCTCTGTCACTGCTCCCACCGTACACCCATCTCTCATACACTGGCGGTCTCTCTCTTATACCCTCTGTCACTGCTCCCACCGTACACCCATCTCTCATACACTGGCGGTCTCTCTCTGATCCCCTCTGTCACTGCTCCCACCGTACACCCATCTCTCATACACTGGTGGTCTCTCTCTTATACCCTCTGTCACTGCTCCCACCGTACACCCATCTCTCATACACTGGCGGTCTCTCTCTTATACCCTCTGTCACTGCTCCCACCGTACACCCATCTCTCATACACTGGTGGTCTCTCTCTTATACCCTCTGTCACTGCTCCCACCGTACACCCATCTCATACACTGGTGGTCTCTCTCTTATACCCTCTGTCACTGCTCCCACCGTACACCCATCTCTCATACACTGGCGGTCTCTCTCTTATACCCTCTGTCACTGCTCCCACCGTACACCCATCTCTCATACACTGGCGGTCTCTCTCTGATCCCCTCTGTCACTGCTCCCACCGTGCACCCATCTCTCATACACTGGCGGTCTCTCTGTGATACCCTCTGTCACTGCTCCCACCGTACACCCATCTCTCATACACTGGCGGTCTCTCTCTTATACCCTCTGTCACTGCTCCCACCGTACACCCATCTCTCATACACTGGCGGTCTCTCTCTGATACCCTCTGTCACTGCTCCCACCGTACACCCATCTCTCATACACTGGCGGTCTCTCTGTGATACCCTCTGTCACTGCTCCCACCGTACACCCATCTCTCATACACTGGCGGTCTCTCTTATACCCTCTGTCACTGCTCCCACCGTGCACCCATCTCTCATACACTGGCGGTCTCTCTGTGATACCCTCTGTCACTGCTCCCACCGTACACCCATCTCTCATACACTGGCGGTCTCTCTCTTATACCCTCTGTCACTGCTCCCACCGTACACCCATCTCTCATACACTGGCGGTCTCTCTCTGATACCCTCTGTCACTGCTCCCACCGTACACCCATCTCTCATACACTGGCGGTCTCTCTGTGATACCCTCTGTCACTGCTCCCACCGTACACCCATCTCTCATACACTGGCAGTCTCTCTCTTATACCCTCTGTCACTGCTCCCACCGTACACCCATCTCTCATACACTGGCGGTCTCTCTCTCTGATCCCCTCTGTCACTGCTCCCACAGTACACCCATCTCTCATACACTGGCGGTCTCTCTCTTATACCCTCTGTCACTGCTCCCACCGTACACCCATCTCTCATACACTGGCGGTCTCTCTCTGATCCCCTCTGTCACTGCTCCCACCGTACACCCATCTCTCTTACACTGGCGGTCTCTCTCTGATCCCCTCTGTCACTGCTCCCACCGTACACCCATCTCTCATACACTGGCGGTCTCTTATACCCTCTGTCACTGCTCCCACCGTACACCCATCTCTCATACACTGGCGGTCTCTCTCTCTCTTATACCCTCTGTCACTGCTCCCACCGTACACCCATCTCTCATACACTGGCGGTCTCTCTCTGATCCCCTCTGTCACTGCTCCCACCGTACACCCATCTCTCATACACTGGCGGTCTCTCTCTTATACCCTCTGTCACTGCTCCCACCGTACACCCATCTCTCATACACTGGCGGTCTCTCTCTGATCCCCTCTGTCACTGCTCCCACCGTACACCCATCTCTCATACACTGGCGGTCTCTCTCTGATCCCCTCTGTCACTGCTCCCACCGTACACCCATCTCTCATACACTGGCGGTCTCTCTCTTATACCCTCTGTCACCGCTCCCACCGTACACCCATCTCTCATACACTGGCGGTCTCTCTCTGATCCCCTCTGTCACTGCTCCCACCGTACACCCATCTCTCATACACTGGCGGTCTCTCTCTTATACCCTCTGTCACTGCTCCCACCGTACACCCATCTCTCATACACTGGCGGTCTCTCTCTTATACCCTCTGTCACTGCTCCCACCGTATACCCATCTCTCATACACTGGCGGTCTCTCTCTTATACCCTCTGTCACTGCTCCCACCGTACACCCATCTCTCATACACTGGCGGTCTCTCTCTGATCCCCTCTGTCACTGCTCCCACCGTACACCCATCTCTCATACACTGGCGGTCTCTCTCTGATCCCCTCTGTCACTGCTCCCACCGTACACCCATCTCTCATACACTGGCGGTCTCTCTCTTATACCCTCTGTCACCGCTCCCACCGTACCCCCATCTCTCATACACTGGCGGTCTCTCTCTCTTATACCCTCTGTCACTGCTCCCACCGTACACCCATCTCTCATACACTGGCGGTCTCTCTCTTATACCCTCTGTCACCGCTCCCACCGTACCCCCATCTCTCATACACTGGCGGTCTCTCTCTGATCCCCTCTGTCACTGCTCCCACCGTACACCCATCTCTCATACACTGGCGGTCTCTCTCTTATACCCTCTGTCACTGCTCCCACCGTACACCCATCTCTCATACACTGGCGGTCTCTCTCTTATACCCTCTGTCACTGCTCCCACCGTACCCCCATCTCTCGTACACTGGCGGTCTCTCTCTTATACCCTCTGTCACTGCTCCCACCGTACACCCATCTCTCATACACTGGCGGTCTCTCTCTCTTATACCCTCTGTCACTGCTCCCACCGTACACCCATCTCTCGTACACTGGCGGTCTCTCTCTCTTATACCCTCTGTCACTGCTCCCACCGTACACCCATCTCTCATACACTGGCGGTCTCTCTCTGATCCCCTCTGTCACTGCTCCCACCGTACACCCATCTCTCATACACTGGCGGTCTCTCTTATACCCTCTGTCACTGCTCCCACCGTACACCCATCTCTCATACACTGGCGGTCTCTCTCTGATCCCCTCTGTCACTGCTCCCACCGTACACCCATCTCTCATACACTGGCGGTCTCTCTCTTATACCCTCTGTCACTGCTCCCACCGTACACCCATCTCTCATACACTGGCGGTCTCTCTCTTATACCCTCTGTCACTGCTCCCACCGTACACCCATCTCTCATACACTGGCGGTCTCTCTCTTATACCCTCTGTCACTGCTCCCACCGTACACCCATCTCTCATACACTGGCGGTCTCTCTCTTATACCCTCTGTCACTGCTCCCACCGTACACCTATCTCTCATACACTGGCGGTCTCTCTTTTATACCCTCTGTCACTGCTCCCACCGTACACCCATCTCTCATACACTGGCGGTCTCTCTCTTATACCCTCTATAACTGCTCCCACCGTACACCCATCTCTCATACATTGGCGGTCTCTCTCTCTGATCCCCTCTGTCACTGCTCTCACCGTGCACCCATCTCTCATACACTGGCGGTCTCTCTGTGATACCCTCTGTCACTGCTCCCACCGTACACCCATCTCTCATACACTGGCGGTCTCTCTCTTATACCCTCTGTCACTGCTCCCACCGTACACCCATCTCTCATACACTGGCGGTCTCTCTTATACCCTCTGTCACTGCTCCCACCGTACACCCATCTCTCTTACACTGGCAGTCTCTCTCTCTTATACCCTCTGTCACTGCTCCCACCGTACACCCATCTCTCATACACTGGCGGTCTCTCTGTGATACCCTCTGTCACTGCTCCCACCGTACACCCATCTCTCATACACTGGCGGTCTCTCTGTGATACCCTCTGTCACTGCTCCCACCGTACCCCCATCTCTCATACACTGGCGGTCTCTCTCTTATACCCTCTGTCACTGCTCCCACCGTACACCCATCTCTCATACACTGGCGGTCTCTCTCTCTTATACCCTCTGTCACTGCTCCCACCGTACACCCATCTCTCATACACTGGCAGTCTCTCTCTTATACCCTCTGTCACTGCTCCCACCGTACACCCATCTCTCATACACTGGCGGTCTCTCTCTGATCCCCTCTGTCACTGCTCCCACCGTACACCCATCTCTCATACACTGGCGGTCTCTCTCTTATACCCTCTGTCACTGCTCCCACCGTACACCCATCTCTCATACACTGGCGGTCTCTCTCTTATACCCTCTGTCACTGCTCCCACCGTATACCCATCTCTCATACACTGGCGGTCTCTCTCTTATACCCTCTGTCACTGCTCCCACCGTACACCCATCTCTCATACACTGGCGGTCTCTCTCTGATCCCCTCTGTCACTGCTCCCACCGTACACCCATCTCTCATACACTGGCGGTCTCTCTCTTATACCCTCTGTCACTGCTCCCACCGTACACCCATCTCTCATACACTGGCGGTCTCTCTCTTATACCCTCTGTCACTGCTCCCACCGTGCACCTATCTCTCATACACTGGCGGTCTCTCTTTTATACCCTCTGTCACTGCTCCCACCGTACACCCATCTCTCATACACTGGCGGTCTCTCTCTTATACCCTCTATAACTGCTCCCACCGTACACCCATCTCTCATACATTGGCGGTCTCTCTCTCTGATCCCCTCTGTCACTGCTCTCACCGTGCACCCATCTCTCATACACTGGCGGTCTCTCTCTTATACCCTTTATCACTGCTCCCACCGTACACCCATCTCTCATACACTGGCGGTCTCTCTCTTATACCCTCTGTCACTGCTCCCACCGTACACCCATCTCTCATACACTGGCGGTCTCTCTCTTATACCCTCTGTCACTGCTCCCACCGTACCCCCATCTCTCATACACTGGCGGTCTCTCTTATACCCTCTGTCACCGCTCCCACCGTACACCCATCTCTCATACACTGGCGGTCTCTCTCTTATGCCCTCTGTCACTGCTCCCACCGTACACCCATCTCTCATACACTGGCGGTCTCTCTCTGATCCCCTCTGTCACTGCTCCCACCGTACACCCATCTCTCATACACTGGCGGTCTCTCTCTTATGCCCTCTGTCACTGCTCCCACCGTACACCCATCTCTCATACACTGGCGGTCTCTCTCTGATCCCCTCTGTCCCTGCTCCCACCGTACACCCATCTCTCGTACACTGGCGGTCTCTCTCTGATCCCCTCTGTCACTGCTCCCACAGTACACCCATCTCTCATACACTGGCGGTCTCTCTCTGATCCCCTCTGTCACTGCTCCCACCGTACACCCATCTCTCGTACACTGGCGGTCTCTCTCTGATACCCTGTCACTGCTCCCACCGTACACCCATCTCTCATACACTGGCGGTCTCTCTCTGATACCCTGTCACTGCTCCCACCGTACACCCATCTCTCATACACTGGCGGTCTCTCTCTGATCCCCTCTGTCACTGCTCCCACCGTACACCCATCTCTCGTACACTGGCGGTCTCTCTCTGATCCCCTCTGTCACTGCTCCCACCGTACACCCATCTCTCTTACACTGGCGGTCTCTCTCTGATCCCCTCTGTCACTGCTCCCACCGTACACCCATCTCTCGTACACTGGCGGTCTCTCTCTTATACCCTCTGTCACTGCTCCCACCGTACACCCATCTCTCATACACTGGCGGTCTCTCTCTCTGATCCCCTCTGTCACTGCTCCCACCGTACACCCATCTCTCATACACTGGCGGTCTCTCTCTCTGATACCCTCTGTCACTGCTCCCACCGTACACCCATCTCTCATACACTGGCGGTCTCTCTCTTATACCCTCTGTCACTGCTCCCACCGTACACCCATCTCTCATACACTGGTGGTCTCTCTCTTATACCCTCTGTCACCGCTCCCACCGTACACCCATCTCTCATACACTGGCGGTCTCTCTCTTATACCCTCTGTCACTGCTCCCACCGTACACCCATCTCTCATACACTGGCGGTCTCTCTCTCTCTTATACCCTCTGTCACTGCTCCCACCGTACACCCATCTCTCATACACTGGCGGTCTCTCTCTTATACCCTCTGTCACTGCTCCCACCGTCCACCCATCTCTCATACACTGGCGGTCTCTCTCTCTCTTATACCCTCTGTCACTGCTCCCACCGTACACCCATCTCTCATACACTGGCGGTCTCTCTCTGATCCCCTCTGTCACTGCTCCCACCGTACACCCATCTCTCATACACTGGCGGTCTCTCTCTTATACCCTCTGTCACTGCTCCCACCGTACACCCATCTCTCATACACTGGCGGTCTCTCTCTCTCTTATACCCTCTGTCACTGCTCCCACCGTATACCCATCTCTCATACACTGGTGGTCTCTCTCTTATACCCTCTGTCACTGCTCCCACCGTACACCCATCTCTCATACACTGGCGGTCTCTCTCTGATCCCCTCTGTCCCTGCTCCCACCGTACACCCATCTCTCGTACACTGGCGGTCTCTCTCTGATCCCCTCTGTCACTGCTCCCACAGTACACCCATCTCTCATACACTGGCGGTCTCTCTCTGATCCCCTCTGTCACTGCTCCCACCGTACACCCATCTCTCGTACACTGGCGGTCTCTCTCTGATACCCTGTCACTGCTCCCACCGTACACCCATCTCTCATACACTGGCGGTCTCTCTCTGATACCCTGTCACTGCTCCCACCGTACACCCATCTCTCATACACTGGCGGTCTCTCTCTGATCCCCTCTGTCACTGCTCCCACCGTACACCCATCTCTCGTACACTGGCGGTCTCTCTCTGATCCCCTCTGTCACTGCTCCCACCGTACACCCATCTCTCTTACACTGGCGGTCTCTCTCTGATCCCCTCTGTCACTGCTCCCACCGTACACCCATCTCTCGTACACTGGCGGTCTCTCTCTTATACCCTCTGTCACTGCTCCCACCGTACACCCATCTCTCATACACTGGCGGTCTCTCTCTCTGATCCCCTCTGTCACTGCTCCCACCGTACACCCATCTCTCATACACTGGCGGTCTCTCTCTCTGATACCCTCTGTCACTGCTCCCACCGTACACCCATCTCTCATACACTGGCGGTCTCTCTCTTATACCCTCTGTCACTGCTCCCACCGTACACCCATCTCTCATACACTGGCGGTCTCTCTCTGATCCCCTCTGTCACTGCTCCCACCGTACACCCATCTCTCATACACTGGCGGTCTCTCTCTTATACCCTCTGTCACTGCTCCCACCGTACACCCATCTCTCATACACTGGCGGTCTCTCTCTTATACCCTCTGTCACTGCTCCCACCGTGCACCTATCTCTCATACACTGGCGGTCTCTCTTTTATACCCTCTGTCACTGCTCCCACCGTACACCCATCTCTCATACACTGGCGGTCTCTCTCTGATCCCCTCTGTCACTGCTCCCACCGTACACCCATCTCTCATACACTGGCGGTCTCTCTCTGATCCCCTCTGTCACTGCTCCCACCGTACACCCATCTCTCATACACTGGCGGTCTCTCTCTTATACCCTCTGTCACTGCTCCCACCGTACACCCATCTCTCATACACTGGCGGTCTCTCTTTTATACCCTCTGTCACTGCTCCCACCGTACACCCATCTCTCATACACTGGCGGTCTCTCTCTTATACCCTCTGTCACTGCTCCCACCGTACACCCATCTCTCATACACTGGTGGTCTCTCTCTTATACCCTCTGTCACCGCTCCCACCGTACACCCATCTCTCATACACTGGCGGTCTCTCTCTTATACCCTCTGTCACTGCTCCCACCGTACACCCATCTCTCATACACTGGCGGTCTCTCTCTTATACCCTCTGTCACTGCTCCCACCGTCCACCCATCTCTCATACACTGGCGGTCTCTCTCTCTCTTATACCCTCTGTCACTGCTCCCACCGTACACCCATCTCTCATACACTGGCGGTCTCTCTCTTATACCCTCTGTCACTGCTCCCACCGTCCACCCATCTCTCATACACTGGCGGTCTCTCTCTCTCTTATACCCTCTGTCACTGCTCCCACCGTACACCCATCTCTCATACACTGGCGGTCTCTCTCTGATCCCCTCTGTCACTGCTCCCACCGTACACCCATCTCTCATACACTGGCGGTCTCTCTCTTATACCCTCTGTCACTGCTCCCACCGTACACCCATCTCTCATACACTGGCGGTCTCTCTCTCTCTTATACCC
This sequence comes from Pseudophryne corroboree, assembly GCF_028390025.1. NCBI lineage: Eukaryota > Metazoa > Chordata > Amphibia > Anura > Myobatrachidae > Pseudophryne > Pseudophryne corroboree. The sequence goes on from NW_026968432.1 coordinate 16,796, forward strand.
TCTGTCACTGCTCCCACCGTATACCCATCTCTCATACACTGGTGGTCTCTCTCTTATACCCTCTGTCACTGCTCCCACCGTACACCCATCTCTCATACACTGGCGGTCTCTCTCTTATACCCTCTGTCACTGCTCCCACCGTACACCCATCTCTCATACACTGGCGGTCTCTCTCTTATACCCTCTGTCACTGCTCCCACCGTACACCCATCTCTCATACACTGGCGGTCTCTCTCTTATACCCTCTGTCACTGCTACCACCGTACACCCATCTCTCATACACTGGCGGTCTCTCTCTTATACCCTCTGTCACTGCTCCCACCGTACACCCATCTCTCATACACTGGCGGTCTCTCTCTGATCCCCTCTGTCCCTGCTCCCACCGTACACCCATCTCTCATACACTGGCGGTCTCTCTCTCTCTTATACCCTCTGTCACTGCTCCCACCGTACACCCATCTCTCATACACTGGCGGTCTCTCTCTGATCCCCTCTGTCACTGCTCCCACCGTACACCCATCTATCATACACTGGCGGTCTCTCTCTCTCTTATACCCTCTGTCACTGCTCCCACCGTACACCCATCTCTCATACACTGGCGGTCTCTCTCTGATCCCCTCTGTCACTGCTCCCACCGTACCCCCATCTCTCATACACTGGCGGTCTCTCTCTTATACCCTCTGTCACTGCTCCCACCGTACACCCATCTCTCATACACTGGCGGTCTCTCTTTTATACCCTCTGTCACTGCTCCCACCGTACACCCATCTCTCATACACTGGCGGTCTCTCTCTTATACCCTCTGTCACCGCTCCCACCGTACACCCATCTCTCATACACTGGCGGTCTCTCTCTCTTATACCCTCTGTCACTGCTCCCACCGTACACCCATCTCTCATACACTGGCGGTCTCTCTCTTATACCCTCTGTCACTGCTCCCACCGTACACCCATCTCTCATACACTGGCGGTCTCTCTCTTATACCCTCTGTCACTGCTCCCACCGTACACCCATCTCTCATACACTGGCGGTCTCTCTTTTATACCCTCTGTCACTGCTCCCACCGTACACCCATCTCTCATACACTGGCGGTCTCTCTCTTATACCCTCTGTCACCGCTCCCACCGTACACCCATCTCTCATACACTGGCGGTCTCTCTCTTATACCCTCTGTCACTGCTCCCACCGTACACCCATCTCTCATACACTGGCGGTCTCTCTCTTATACCCTCTGTCACTGCTACCACCGTACACCCATCTCTCATACACTGGCGGTCTCTCTCTTATACCCTCTGTCACTGCTCCCACCGTACACCCATCTCTCATACACTGGGGTCTCTCTCTGATCCCCTCTGTCACTGCTCCCACCGTACACCCATCTCTCATACACTGGCGGTCTCTCTCTTATACCCTCTGTCACTGCTCCCACCGTACACCCATCTCTCATACACTGGCGGTCTCTCTGTGATACCCTCTGTCACTGCTCCCACCGTACACCCATCTCTCATACACTGGCGGTCTCTCTCTCTCTTATACCCTCTGTCACTGCTCCCACCGTACACCCATCTCTCATACACTGGCGGTCTCTCTCTCTCTTATACCCTCTGTCACTGCTCCCACCGTACACCCATCTCTCATACACTGGCGGTCTCTCTCTGATCCCCTCTGTCACTGCTCCCACCGTACACCCATCTATCATACACTGGCGGTCTCTCTCTCTCTTATACCCTCTGTCACTGCTCCCACCGTACACCCATCTCTCATACACTGGCGGTCTCTCTCTGATCCCCTCTGTCACTGCTCCCACCGTACACCCATCTCTCATACACTGGCGGTCTCTCTCTTATACCCTCTGTCACTGCTCCCACCGTACACCCATCTCTCATACACTGGCGGTCTCTCTCTGATCCCCTCTGTCACTGCTCCCACCGTACCCCCATCTCTCATACACTGGCGGTCTCTCTCTTATACCCTCTGTCACTGCTCCCACCGTACACCCATCTCTCATACACTGGCGGTCTCTCTCTTATACCCTCTGTCACCGCTCCCACCGTACACCCATCTCTCATACACTGGCGGTCTCTCTCTCTTATACCCTCTGTCACTGCTCCCACCGTACACCCATCTCTCATACACTGGCGGTCTCTCTCTTATACCCTCTGTCACTGCTCCCACCGTACACCCATCTCTCATACACTGGCGGTCTCTCTCTTATACCCTCTGTCACCGCTCCCACCGTACACCCATCTCTCATACACTGGCGGTCTCTCTCTTTTATACCCTCTGTCACTGCTCCCACCGTACACCCATCTCTCATACACTGGCGGTCTCTCTCTTATACCCTCTGTCACTGCTCCCACCGTACACCCATCTCTCATACACTGGCGGTCTCTCTCTTATACCCTCTGTCACTGCTCCCACCGTACACCCATCTCTCATACACTGGCGGTCTCTCTTATACCCTCTGTCACTGCTCCCACCGTACACCCATCTCTCGTACACTGGCGGTCTCTCTCTGATCCCCTCTGTCACTGCTCCCACCGTACACCCATCTCTCATACACTGGCGGTCTCTCTCTGATCCCCTCTGTCACTGCTCCCACCGTACACCCATCTCTCATACACTGGCGGTCTCTCTCTGATCCCCTCTGTCACTGCTCCCACCGTACACCCATCTCTCGTACACTGGCGGTCTGTCTCTTATTCCCTCTGTCACCGCTCCCACCGTACACCCATCTCTCATACACTGGCGGTCTCTCTTTTATACCCTCTGTCACCGCTCCCACCGTACACCCATCTCTCATACACTGGCGGTCTCTCTCTTATACCCTCTGTCACTGCTCCCACCGTACACCCATCTCTCATACACTGGCGGTCTCTCTCTTATACCCTCTGTCACTGCTCCCACCGTACACCCATCTCTCATACACTGGCGGTCTCTCTCTTATACCCTCTGTCACTGCTCCCACCGTACACCCATCTCTCATACACTGGCGGTCTCTCTCTGATACTCTCTGTCACTGCTCCCACCGTACACCCATCTCTCATAAACTGGCGGTCTCTCTCTTATACCCTCTGTCACTGCTCCCACCGTACCCCCATCTCTCATACACTGGCGGTCTCTCTCTGATCCCCTCTGTCACTGCTCCCACCGTACACCCATCTCTCATACACTGGCGGTCTCTCTCTTATACCCTCTGTCACTGCTCCCACCGTACACCCATCTCTCATACACTGGCGGTCTCACTCTTATACCCTCTGTCACTGCTCCCACCGTACACCCATCTCTCATACACTGGCGGTCTCTCTCTTATACCCTCTGTCACTGCTCCCACCGTACACCCTTCTCTCATACACTGGTGGTCTCTCTCTTATACCCTCTGTCACTGCTCCCACCGTACACCCATCTCTCATACACTGGCGGTCTCTCTCTGATCCCCTCTGTCACTGCTCCCACCGTACACCCTTCTCTCATACACTGGCGGTCTCTCTCTTATACCCTCTGTCACTGCTCCCACCGTACACCCATGTCTCATACACTGGCGGTCTCTCTCTGATCCCCTCTGTCACTGCTCCCTCCGTACACCCATCTCTCATACACTGGCGGTCTCTCTCTGATCCCCTCTGTCACTGCTCCCTCCGTACACCCATCTCTCATACACTGGCGGTCTCTCTCTCTTATACCCTCTGTCACTGCTCCCACCGTACACCCATCTCTCATACACTGGCGGTCTCTCTCTTATACCCTCTGTCACTGCTCCCACCGTACACCCATCTCTCATACACTGGCGGTCTCTCTCTTATACCCTCTGTCACTGCTCCCACCGTACACCCATCTCTCATACACTGGCGGTCTCTCTCTTATACCCTCTGTCACTGCTCCCACCGTACACCCATCTCTCATACACTGGCGGTCTCTCTCTTATACCCTCTGTCACTGCTCCCACCGTACACCCATCTCTCATACACTGGCGGTCTCTCTCTCTTATACCCTCTGTCACTGCTCCCACCGTACACCCATCTCTCATACACTGGCGGTCTCTCTCTCTTATACCCTCTGTCACTGCTCCCACCGTACACCCATCTCTCATACACTGGCGGTCTCTCTCTCTTATACCCTCTGTCACTGCTCCCACCGTACACCCATCTCTCATACACTGGCGGTCTCTCTCTTATACCCTCTGTCACTGCTCCCACCGTACACCCATCTCTCATACACTGGCGGTCTCTCTCTCTTATACCCTCTGTCACTGCTCCCACCGTACACCCATCTCTCATACACTGGCGGTCTCTCTCTCTTATACCCTCTGTCACTGCTCCCACCGTACACCCATCTCTCATACACTGGCGGTCTCTCTCTTATACCCTCTGTCACTGCTCCCACCGTACACCCATCTCTCATACACTGGTGGTCTCTCTCTTATACCCTCTGTCACTGCTCCCACCGTACACCCATCTCTCATACACTGGCGGTCTCTCTCTGATCCCCTCTGTCACTGCTCCCACCGTACACCCATCTCTCATACACTGGCGGTCTCTCTCTTATACCCTCTGTCACTGCTCCCACCGTACACCCATCTCTCATACACTGGCGGTCTCTCTCTTATACCCTCTGTCACTGCTCCCACCGTACACCCATCTCTCATACACTGGCGGTCTCTCTCTTATACCCTCTGTCACTGCTCCCACCGTACACCCATCTCTCATACACTGGCGGTCTCTCTCTTATACCCTCTGTCACTGCTCCCACCGTACACCCATCTCTCATACACTGGCGGTCTCTCTCTGATCCCCTCTGTCACTGCTCCCACCGTACCCCCATCTCTCATACACTGGCGGTCTCTCTCTGATCCCCTCTGTCACTGCTCCCACCGTACCCCCATCTCTCGTACACTGGCGGTCTCTCTCTTATACCCTCTGTCACTGCTCCCACCGTACACCCATCTCTCATACACTGGCGGTCTCTCTCTGATCCCCTCTGTCACTGCTCCCACTGTACACCCATCTCTCATACACTGGCGGTCTCTCTCTCTTATACCCTCTGTCACCGCTCCCACCGTACACCCATCTCTCATACACTGGCGGTCTCTCTTATACCCTCTGTCACTGCTCCCACCGTACACCCATCTCTCTTACACTGGCGGTCTCTCTCTGATCCCCTCTGTCACTGCTCCCACCGTACCCCCATCTCTCATACACTGGCGGTCTCTCTCTTATACCCTCTGTCACTGCTCCCACCGTACACCCATCTCTCATACACTGGCGGTCTCTCTCTTATACCCTCTGTCACTGCTCCCACCGTACACCCATCTCTCATACACTGGCGGTCTCTCTCTGATCCCCTCTGTCACTGCTCCCACTGTACACCCATCTCTCATACACTGGCGGTCTCTCTCTCTTATACCCTCTGTCACCGCTCCCACCGTACACCCATCTCTCATACACTGGCGGTCTCTCTTATACCCTCTGTCACTGCTCCCACCGTACACCCATCTCTCTTACACTGGCGGTCTCTCTCTGATCCCCTCTGTCACTGCTCCCACCGTACCCCCATCTCTCATACACTGGCGGTCTCTCTCTTATACCCTCTGTCACTGCTCCCACCGTACACCCATCTCTCATACACTGGCGGTCTCTCTCTGATCCCCTCTGTCACTGCTCCCACCGTACACCCATCTCTCATACACTGGCGGTCTCTCTCTTATACCCTCTGTCACTGCTCCCACCGTACACCCATCTCTCGTACACTGGCGGTCTCTCTCTGATCCCCTCTGTCACTGCTCCCACCGTACACCCATCTCTCATACACTGGCGGTCTCTCTCTGATCCCCTCTGTCACTGCTCCCACCGTACACCCATCTCTCATACACTGGCGGTCTCTCTCTGATCCCCTCTGTCACTGCTCCCACCGTACACCCATCTCTCGTACACTGGCGGTCTGTCTCTTATACCCTCTGTCACCGCTCCCACCGTACACCCATCTCTCATACACTGGCGGTCTCTCTTTTATACCCTCTGTCACCGCTCCCACCGTACACCCATCTCTCATACACTGGCGGTCTCTCTCTTATACCCTCTGTCACTGCTCCCACCGTACACCCATCTCTCATACACTGGCGGTCTCTCTCTTATACCCTCTGTCACTGCTCCCACCGTACACCCATCTCTCATACACTGGCGGTCTCTCTCTTATACCCTCTGTCACTGCTCCCACCGTACACCCATCTCTCATACACTGGCGGTCTCTCTCTGATACTCTCTGTCACTGCTCCCACCGTACACCCATCTCTCATACACTGGCGGTCTCTCTCTTATACCCTCTGTCACTGCTCCCACCGTACCCCCATCTCTCATACACTGGCGGTCTCTCTCTGATCCCCTCTGTCACTGCTCCCACCGTACACCCATCTCTCATACACTGGCGGTCTCTCTCTTATACCCTCTGTCACTGCTCCCACCGTACACCCATCTCTCATACACTGGCGGTCTCACTCTTATACCCTCTGTCACTGCTCCCACCGTACACCCATCTCTCATACACTGGCGGTCTCTCTCTTATACCCTCTGTCACTGCTCCCACCGTACACCCATCTCTCATACACTGGCGGTCTCTCTCTGATACCCTCTGTCACTGCTCCCACCGTACACCCATCTCTCATACACTGGCAGTCTCTCTCTGATCCCCTCTGTCACTGCTCCCACCGTACACCCATCTCTCATACACTGGCAGTCTCTCTCTGATACCCTCTGTCACTGCTCCCACCGTACACCCATCTCTCATACACTGGCGGTCTCTCTCTCTTATCCCCTCTGTCACTGCTCCCACCGTACACCCATCTCTCATACACTGGCAGTCTCTTATACCCTCTATCACTGCTCCCACCGTACACCCATCTCTCATACACTGGCGGTCTCTCTCTCTTATACCCTCTGTCACTGCTCCCACCGTACACCCATCTCTCATACACTGGCGGTCTCTCTCTTATACCCTCTGTCACTGCTCCCACCGTACACCCATCTCTCATACACTGGCGGTCTCTCTCTCTTATACCCTCTGTCACTGCTCCCACCGTACACCCATCTCTCATACACTGGCGGTCTCTCTCTCTTATACCCTCTGTCACTGCTCCCACCGTACACCCATCTCTCATACACTGGCGGTCTCTCTCTTATACCCTCTGTCACTGCTCCCACCGTACACCCATCTCTCATACACTGGTGGTCTCTCTCTTATACCCTCTGTCACTGCTCCCACCGTACACCCATCTCTCATACACTGGCGGTCTCTCTCTGATCCCCTCTGTCACTGCTCCCACCGTACACCCATCTCTCATACACTGGCGGTCTCTCTCTTATACCCTCTGTCACTGCTCCCACCGTACACCCATCTCTCATACACTGGCGGTCTCTCTCTTATACCCTCTGTCACTGCTCCCACCGTACACCCATCTCTCATACACTGGCGGTCTCTCTCTTATACCCTCTGTCACTGCTCCCACCGTACACCCATCTCTCATACACTGGCGGTCTCTCTCTTATACCCTCTGTCACTGCTCCCACCGTACACCCATCTCTCATACACTGGCGGTCTCTCTCTGATCCCCTCTGTCACTGCTCCCACCGTACCCCCATCTCTCGTACACTGGCGGTCTCTCTCTTATACCCTCTGTCACTGCTCCCACCGTACACCCATCTCTCATACACTGGCGGTCTCTCTCTGATCCCCTCTGTCACTGCTCCCACTGTACACCCATCTCTCATACACTGGCGGTCTCTCTCTCTTATACCCTCTGTCACCGCTCCCACCGTACACCCATCTCTCATACACTGGCGGTCTCTCTTATACCCTCTGTCACTGCTCCCACCGTACACCCATCTCTCTTACACTGGCGGTCTCTCTCTTATACCCTCTGTCACTGCTCCCACCGTACACCCATCTCTCTTACACTGGCGGTCTCTCTCTTATACCCTCTGTCACTGCTCCCACCGTACACCCATCTCTCATACACTGGCGGTCTCTCTCTCTTATACCCTCTGTCACTGCTCCCACCGTACACCCATCTCTCATACACTGGCGGTCTCTCTCTTATACCCTCTGTCACTGCTCCCACCGTACACCCATCTCTCATACACTGGCGGTCTCTCTCTTATACCCTCTGTCACTGCTCCCACCGTATACCCATCTCTCATACACTGGCGGTCTCTCTCTGATACCCTCTGTCACTGCTCCCACCGTACACCCATCTCTCGTACACTGGCGGTCTCTCTCTCTTATACCCTCTGTCACTGCTCCCACCGTACACCCATCTCTCATACACTGGCGGTCTCTCTCTTATACCCTCTGTCACTGCTCCCACCGTACACCCATCTCTCATACACTGGCGGTCTCTCTCTCTTATACCCTCTGTCACTGCTCCCACCGTACACCCATCTCTCATACACTGGCGGTCTCTCTCTCTTATACCCTCTGTCACTGCTCCCACCGTACACCCATCTCTCATACACTGGCGGTCTCTCTCTTATACCCTCTGTCACTGCTCCCACCGTACACCCATCTCTCATACACTGGCGGTCTCTCTCTACCCTCTGTCACCGCTCCCACCGTACACCCATCTCTCATACACTGGCGGTCTCTCTCTGATACCCTCTGTCACTGCTCCCACCGTACCCCCATCTCTCATACACTGGCAGTCTCTCTCTGATCCCCTCTGTCACTGCTCCCACCGTACACCCATCTCTCATACACTGGCGGTCTCTCTCTGATACCCTCTGTCACTGCTCCCACCGTACACCCATCTCTCATACACTGGCGGTCTCTCTCTTTTATACCCTCTGTCACTGCTCCCACCGTACACCCATCTCTCATACACTGGCGGTCTCTCTCTCTCTTATACCCTCTGTCACCGCTCCCACCGTACACCCATCTCTCATACACTGGCGGTCTCTCTCTCTTATACCCTCTGTCACTGCTCCCACCGTACACCCATCTCTCATACACTGGCGGTCTCTCTCTTATACCCTCTGTCACTGCTCCCACCGTACACCCATCTCTCATACACTGGCGGTCTCTCTCTGATCCCCTCTGTCACTGCTCCCACCGTACACCCATCTCTCATACACTGGCGGTCTCTCTCTGATCCCCTCTGTCACTGCTCCCACCGTACACCCATCTCTCATACACTGGCGGTCTCTCTCTTATACCCTCTGTCACTGCTCCCACCGTACACCCATCTCTCATACACTGGCGGTCTCTCTCTTATACCCTCTGTCACTGCTCCCACCGTACACCCATCTCTCATACACTGGCGGTCTCTCTCTTATACCCTCTGTCACTGCTCCCACCGTACACCCATCTCTCATACACTGGCGGTCTCTCTCTTATACCCTCTGTCACTGCTCCCACCGTACACCCATCTCTCATACACTGGCGGTCTCTCTCTCTTATACCCTCTGTCACTGCTCCCACCGTACACCCATCTCTCATACACTGGCGGTCTCTCTCTCTTATACCCTCTGTCACTGCTCCCACCGTACACCCATCTCTCATACACTGGCGGTCTCTCTCTTATACCCTCTGTCACTGCTCCCACCGTACACCCATCTCTCATACACTGGCGGTCTCTCTCTGATCCCCTCTGTCACTGCTCCCACCGTACACCCATCTCTCATACACTGGCGGTCTCTCTCTCTTATACCCTCTGTCACTGCTCCCACCGTACACCCATCTCTCATACACTGGCGGTCTCTCTCTGATCCCCTCTGTCACTGCTCCCACCGTACACCCATCTCTCATACACTGGCGGTCTCTCTCTTATACCCTCTGTCACTGCTCCCACCGTACACCCATCTCTCATACACTGGCGGTCTCTCTCTGATCCCATCTCTCATACACTGGCGGTCTCTCTCTTATACCCTCTGTCACTGCTCCCACCGTACACCCATCTCTCGTACACTGGCGGTCTCTCTCTTATACCCTCTGTCACTGCTCCCACCGTACACCCATCTCTCATACACTGGCGGTCTCACTCTTATACCCTCTGTCACTGCTCCCACCGTACACCCATCTCTCATACACTGGCGGTCTCTCTCTGATCCCCTCTGTCACTGCTCCCACCGTACACCCATCTCTCATACACTGGTGGTCTCTCTCTGATACCCTGTCACTGCTCCCACCGTACACCCATCTCTCATACACTGGCGGTCTCTCTCTTATACCCTCTGTCACTGCTCCCACCGTACACCCATCTCTCATACACTGGCGGTCTCACTCTTATACCCTCTGTCACTGCTCCCACCGTACACCCATCTCTCATACACTGGCGGTCTCTCTCTTATACCCTCTGTCACTGCTCCCACCGTACACCCATCTCTCATACACTGGCGGTCTCTCTCTTATACCCTCTGTCACTGCTCCCACCGTACACCCATCTCTCATACACTGGCGGTCTCTCTCTCTTATACCCTCTGTCACTGCTCCCACCGTACACCCATCTCTCATACACTGGCGGTCTCTCTCTTATACCCTCTGTCACTGCTCCCACCGTACACCCATCTCTCATACACTGGCAGTCTCTCTCTCTTATACCCTCTGTCACTGCTCCCACCGTACACCCATCTCTCATACACTGGCGGTCTCTCTCTCTCTTATACCCTCTGTCACTGCTCCCACCGTACACCCATCTCTCATACACTGGTGGTCTCTCTCTTATACCCTCTGTCACTGCTCCCACCGTACACCCATCTCTCATACACTGGCGGTCTCTCTCTTTTATACCCTCTGTCACTGCTCCCACCGTACACCCATCTCTCATACACTGGCGGTCTCTCTCTCTCTTATACCCTCTGTCACTGCTCCCACCGTACACCCATCTCTCATACACTGGCGGTCTCTCTCTTATACCCTCTGTCACTGCTCCCACCGTACACCCATCTCTCATACACTGGCGGTCTCTCTCTTATACCCTCTGTCACTGCTCCCACCGTACACCCATCTCTCATACACTGGCGGTCTCTCTCTGATCCCCTCTGTCACTGCTCCCACCGTACACCCATCTCTCGTACACTGGCGGTCTCTCTCTGATCCCCTCTGTCACTGCTCCCACCGTACCCCCATCTCTCGTACACTGGCGGTCTCTCTCTTATACCCTCTGTCACTGCTCCCACCGTACACCCATCTCTCGTACACTGGCGGTCTCTCTCTTATACCCTCTGTCACTGCTCCCACCGTACACCCATCTCTCATACACTGGCGGTCTCTCTCTTATACCCTCTGTCACTGCTCCCACCGTACACCCATCTCTCATACACTGGGGTCTCTCTCTCTCTTATACCCTCTGTCACCGCTCCCACCGTACACCCATCTCTCATACACTGGCGGTCTCTCTCTTATACCCTCTGTCACTGCTCCCACCGTACACCCATCTCTCATACACTGGCGGTCTCTCTCTCTTATACCCTCTGTCACCGCTCCCACCGTACACCCATCTCTCATACACTGGCGGTCTCTCTTATACCCTCTGTCACTGCTCCCACCGTACACCCATCTCTCTTACACTGGCGGTCTCTCTCTTATACCCTCTGTCACTGCTCCCTCCGTACACCCATCTCTCATACACTGGCGGTCTCTCTCTTATACCCTCTGTCACTGCTCCCACCGTACACCCATCTCTCATACACTGGCGGTCTCTCTCTGATCCCCTCTGTCACTGCTCCCACCGTACACCCATCTCTCATACACTGGCGGTCTCTCTTATACCCTCTGTCACTGCTCCCACCGTACACCCATCTCTCTTACACTGGCGGTCTCTCTCTTATACCCTCTGTCACTGCTCCCACCGTACACCCATCTCTCTTACACTGGCGGTCTCTCTCTTATACCCTCTGTCACTGCTCCCACCGTACACCCATCTCTCATACACTGGCGGTCTCTCTCTTATACCATCTGACACCGCTCCCACCGTACACCCATCTCTCATACACTGGCGGTCTCTCTCTTATACTCTCTGTCACTGCTCCCACCGTACACCCATCTCTCATACACTGGCGGTCTCTCTCTTATACCCTCTGTCACTGCTCCCACCGTACACCCATCTCTCATACACTGGTGGTCTCTCTCTGATACCCTCTGTCACTGCTCCCACCGTACACCCATCTCTCATACACTGGCGGTCTCTCTCTTATACCCTCTGTCACTGCTCCCACCGTATACCCATCTCTCATACACTGGCGGTCTCTCTCTGATCCCCTCTGTCACTGCTCCCACCGTACACCCATCTCTCATACACTGGCGGTCTCTCTCTCTGATCCCCTCTGTCACTGCTCCCACCGTCCACCCATCTCTCATACACTGGCGGTCTCTCTCTCTGATCCCCTCTGTCACTGCTCCCACCGTACACCCATCTCTCGTACACTGGCGGTCTCTCTCTGATCCCCTCTGTCACTGCTCCCACCGTACACCCATCTCTCGTACACTGGCGGTCTGTCTCTTATACCCTCTGTCACTGCTCCCACCGTACACCCATCTCTCATACACTGGCGGTCTCTCTCTGATCCCCTCTGTCACTGCTCCCACCGTACACCCATCTCTCATACACTGGCGGTCTCTCTCTGATCCCCTCTGTCACTGCTCCCACCGTACACCCATCTCTCGTACACTGGCGGTCTCTCTCTGATCCCCTCTGTCACTGCTCCCACCGTACACCCATCTCTCATACACTGGCGGTCTCACTCTCTGATCCCCTCTGTCACTGCTCCCACCGTACACCCATCTCTCGTACACTGGCGGTCTCTCTCTTATACCCTCTGTCACTGCTCCCACAGTACACCCATCTCTCATACACTGGCGGTCTCTCTCTTATACCCTTTATAACTGCTCCCGCCGTACACCCATCTCTCATACACTGGCGGTCTCTCTCTCTTATACCCTCTGTCACTGCTCCCACCGTACACCCATCTCTTATACACTGGCGGTCTCTCTCTGATCCCCTCTGTCACTGCTCCCACCGTACACCCATCTCTCATACACTGGCGGTCTCTCTCTTATACCCTCTGTCACTGCTCCCACCGTACACCCATCTCTCGTACACTGGCGGTCTCTCTCTGATCCCCTCTGTCACTGCTCCCACCGTACACCCATCTCTCATACACTGGCGGTCTCTCTCTTATACCCTCTGTCACTGCTCCCACCGTACACCCATCTCTCATACACTGGCGGTCTCTCTCTGATCCCCTCTGTCACTGCTCCCACCGTACACCCATCTCTCTTACACTGGCGGTCTCTCTCTTATACCCTCTGTCACTGCTCCCACCGTACACCCATCTCTCATACACTGGCGGTCTCTCTGTGATACCCTCTGTCACTGCTCCCACCGTACCCCCATCTCTCATACACTGGCGGTCTCTCTCTTATACCCTCTGTCACTGCTCCCACCGTACACCCATCTCTCATACACTGGCGGTCTCTCTCTTATACCCTCTGTCACTGCTCCCACCGTACACCCATCTCTCATACACTGGCGGTCTCTCTCTGATCCCCTCTGTCACTGCTCCCACCGTACACCCATCTCTCATACACTGGCGGTCTCTCTCTTATACCCTCTGTCACTGCTCCCACCGTACACCCATCTCTCATACACTGGCGGTCTCTCTCTTATACCCTCTGTCACTGCTCCCACCGTATACCCATCTCTCATACACTGGCGGTCTCTCTCTTATACCCTCTGTCACTGCTCCCACCGTACACCCATCTCATACACTGGCGGTCTCTCTCTTATACCCTCTGTCACTGCTCCCACCGTACACCCATCTCTCATACACTGGCGGTCTCTCTCTTATACCCTCTGTCACTGCTCCCACCGTACACCCATCTCTCATACACTGGCGGTCTCTCTCTGATCCCCTCTGTCACTGCTCCCACCGTGCACCCATCTCTCATACACTGGCGGTCTCTCTGTGATACCCTCTGTCACTGCTCCCACCGTACACCCATCTCTCATACACTGGCGGTCTCTCTCTTATACCCTCTGTCACTGCTCCCACCGTACACCCATCTCTCATACACTGGCGGTCTCTCTCTGATACCCTCTGTCACTGCTCCCACCGTACACCCATCTCTCATACACTGGCGGTCTCTCTGTGATACCCTCTGTCACTGCTCCCACCGTACACCCATCTCTCATACACTGGCGGTCTCTCTCTCTCTTATACCCTCTGTCACTGCTCCCACCGTACACCCATCTCTCATACACTGGCGGTCTCTCTCTGATCCCCTCTGTCACTGCTCCCACCGTACACCCATCTATCATACACTGGCGGTCTCTCTCTCTCTTATACCCTCTGTCACTGCTCCCACCGTACACCCATCTCTCATACACTGGCGGTCTCTCTCTCTGATCCCCTCTGTCACTGCTCCCACCGTACACCCATCTCTCATACACTGGCGGTCTCTCTCTTATACCCTCTGTCACTGCTCCCACCGTACACCCATCTCTCATACACTGGCGGTCTCTCTCTGATCCCCTCTGTCACTGCTCCCACCGTACACCCATCTCTCTTACACTGGCGGTCTCTCTCTTATACCCTCTGTCACTGCTCCCACCGTACACCCATCTCTCGTACACTGGCGGTCTCTCTGTGATACCCTCTGTCACTGCTCCCACCGTACCCCCATCTCTCGTACACTGGCGGTCTCTCTCTCTTATACCCTCTGTCACTGCTCCCACCGTACACCCATCTCTCATACACTGGCGGTCTCTCTCTCTTATACCCTCTGTCACTGCTCCCACCGTACCCCCATCTCTCATACACTGGCGGTCTCTCTCTCTTATACCCTCTGTCACTGCTCCCACCGTACACCCATCTCTCTTACACTGGCGGTCTCTCTCTTATACCCTCTGTCACTGCTCCCACCGTACACCCATCTCTCTTACACTGGCGGTCTCTCTCTCTTATACCCTCTGTCACTGCTCCCACCGTACACCCATCTCTCATACACTGGCGGTCTCTCTCTTATACCCTCTGTCACTGCTCCCACCGTACACCCATCTCTCATACACTGGTGGTCTCTCTCTTATACCCTCTGTCACTGCTCCCACCGTACACCCATCTCTCATACACTGGCGGTCTCTCTCTGATCCCCTCTGTCACTGCTCCCACCGTACACCCATCTCTTACACACTGGCGGTCTCTCTCTTATACCCTCTGTCACTGCTCCCACCGTATACCCATCTCTCATACACTGGCGGTCTCTCTCTTATACCCTCTGTCACTGCTCCCACCGTACACCCATCTCATACACTGGCGGTCTCTCTCTTATACCCTCTGTCACTGCTCCCACCGTACACCCATCTCTCATACACTGGCGGTCTCTCTCTGATCCCCTCTGTCACTGCTCCCACCGTACACCCATCTCTCATACACTGGCGGTCTCTCTCTGATCCCCTCTGTCACTGCTCCCACCGTACACCCATCTCTCATACACTGGCGGTCTCTCTCTTATACCCTCTGTCACCGCTCCCACCGTACCCCCATCTCTCATACACTGGCGGTCTCTCTCTCTTATACCCTCTGTCACTGCTCCCACCGTACACCCATCTCTCATACACTGGCGGTCTCTCTCTTATACCCTCTGTCACCGCTCCCACCGTACCCCCATCTCTCATACACTGGCGGTCTCTCTCTCTTATACCCTCTGTCACTGCTCCCACCGTACACCCATCTCTCATACACTGGCGGTCTCTCTCTGATCCCCTCTGTCACTGCTCCCACCGTACACCCATCTCTCATACACTGGCGGTCTCTCTCTTATACCCTCTGTCACCGCTCCCACCGTACCCCCATCTCTCATACACTGGCGGTCTCTCTCTGATCCCCTCTGTCACTGCTCCCACCGTACACCCATCTCTCATACACTGGCGGTCTCTCTCTTATACCCTCTGTCACTGCTCCCACCGTACACCCATCTCTCATACACTGGCGGTCTCTCTCTTATACCCTCTGTCACTGCTCCCACCGTACACCCATCTCTCATACACTGGCGGTCTCTCTCTGATCCCCTCTGTCACTGCTCCCACCGTACCCCCATCTCTCATACACTGGCGGTCTCTCTCTCTTATACCCTCTGTCACTGCTCCCACCGTACACCCATCTCTCATACACTGGCGGTCTCTCTCTTATACCCTCTGTCACTGCTCCCACCGTACACCCATCTCTCATACACTGGCGGTCTCTCTCTCTTATACCCTCTGTCACTGCTCCCACCGTACACCCATCTCTCGTACACTGGCGGTCTCTCTCTCTTATACCCTCTGTCACTGCTCCCACCGTACACCCATCTCTCATACACTGGCGGTCTCTCTCTGATCCCCTCTGTCACTGCTCCCACCGTACACCCATCTCTCATACACTGGCGGTCTCTCTCTTATACCCTCTGTCACTGCTCCCACCGTACACCCATCTCTCATACACTGGCGGTCTCTCTCTTATACCCTCTGTCACTGCTCCCACCGTACACCCATCTCTCATACACTGGCGGTCTCTCTCTTATACCCTCTGTCACTGCTCCCACCGTACACCCATCTCTCATACACTGGCGGTCTCTCTCTTATACCCTCTGTCACTGCTCCCACCGTACACCTATCTCTCATACACTGGCGGTCTCTCTCTTATACCCTCTGTCACTGCTCCCACCGTACACCCATCTCTCATACACTGGCGGTCTCTCTCTCTTATACCCTCTGTCACTGCTCCCACCGTACACCTATCTCTCATACACTGGCGGTCTCTCTCTTATACCCTCTGTCACTGCTCCCACCGTACACCCATCTCTCATACACTGGCGGTCTCTCTTTTATACCCTCTGTCACTGCTCCCACCGTACACCCATCTCTCATACACTGGCGGTCTCTCTCTTATACCCTCTATAACTGCTCCCACCGTACACCCATCTCTCATACATTGGCGGTCTCTCTCTCTGATCCCCTCTGTCACTGCTCTCACCGTGCACCCATCTCTCATACACTGGCGGTCTCTCTCTGATCCCCTCTGTCACTGCTCCCACCGTACACCCATCTCTCGTACACTGGCGGTCTCTCTCTTATACCCTCTGTCACTGCTCCCACCGTACACCCATCTCTCATACACTGGCGGTCTCTCTCTTATACCCTCTGTCACTGCTCCCACCGTACACCCATCTCTCATACACTGGGGTCTCTCTCTCTCTTATACCCTCTGTCACCGCTCCCACCGTACACCCATCTCTCATACACTGGCGGTCTCTCTCTTATACCCTCTGTCACTGCTCCCACCGTACACCCATCTCTCATACACTGGCGGTCTCTCTCTCTTATACCCTCTGTCACCGCTCCCACCGTACACCCATCTCTCATACACTGGCGGTCTCTCTTATACCCTCTGTCACTGCTCCCACCGTACACCCATCTCTCTTACACTGGCGGTCTCTCTCTTATACCCTCTGTCACTGCTCCCTCCGTACACCCATCTCTCATACACTGGCGGTCTCTCTCTTATACCCTCTGTCACTGCTCCCACCGTACACCCATCTCTCATACACTGGCGGTCTCTCTCTCTTATACCCTCTGTCACTGCTCCCACCGTACACCCATCTCTCATACACTGGCGGTCTCTCTCTGATCCCCTCTGTCACTGCTCCCACCGTACACCCATCTCTCATACACTGGCGGTCTCTCTTATACCCTCTGTCACTGCTCCCACCGTACACCCATCTCTCTTACACTGGCGGTCTCTCTCTTATACCCTCTGTCACTGCTCCCACCGTACACCCATCTCTCTTACACTGGCGGTCTCTCTCTTATACCCTCTGTCACTGCTCCCACCGTACACCCATCTCTCATACACTGGCGGTCTCTCTCTTATACCATCTGACACCGCTCCCACCGTACACCCATCTCTCATACACTGGCGGTCTCTCTCTTATACTCTCTGTCACTGCTCCCACCGTACACCCATCTCTCATACACTGGCGGTCTCTCTCTTATACCCTCTGTCACTGCTCCCACCGTACACCCATCTCTCATACACTGGTGGTCTCTCTCTGATACCCTCTGTCACTGCTCCCACCGTACACCCATCTCTCATACACTGGCGGTCTCTCTCTTATACCCTCTGTCACTGCTCCCACCGTATACCCATCTCTCATACACTGGCGGTCTCTCTCTGATCCCCTCTGTCACTGCTCCCACCGTACACCCATCTCTCATACACTGGCGGTCTCTCTCTCTGATCCCCTCTGTCACTGCTCCCACCGTCCACCCATCTCTCATACACTGGCGGTCTCTCTCTCTGATCCCCTCTGTCACTGCTCCCACCGTACACCCATCTCTCGTACACTGGCGGTCTCTCTCTGATCCCCTCTGTCACTGCTCCCACCGTACACCCATCTCTCGTACACTGGCGGTCTGTCTCTTATACCCTCTGTCACTGCTCCCACCGTACACCCATCTCTCATACACTGGCGGTCTCTCTCTGATCCCCTCTGTCACTGCTCCCACCGTACACCCATCTCTCATACACTGGCGGTCTCTCTCTGATCCCCTCTGTCACTGCTCCCACCGTACACCCATCTCTCGTACACTGGCGGTCTCTCTCTGATCCCCTCTGTCACTGCTCCCACCGTACACCCATCTCTCATACACTGGCGGTCTCACTCTCTGATCCCCTCTGTCACTGCTCCCACCGTACACCCATCTCTCGTACACTGGCGGTCTCTCTCTTATACCCTCTGTCACTGCTCCCACAGTACACCCATCTCTCATACACTGGCGGTCTCTCTCTTATACCCTTTATAACTGCTCCCGCCGTACACCCATCTCTCATACACTGGCGGTCTCTCTCTCTTATACCCTCTGTCACTGCTCCCACCGTACACCCATCTCTTATACACTGGCGGTCTCTCTCTGATCCCCTCTGTCACTGCTCCCACCGTACACCCATCTCTCATACACTGGCGGTCTCTCTCTTATACCCTCTGTCACTGCTCCCACCGTACACCCATCTCTCGTACACTGGCGGTCTCTCTCTGATCCCCTCTGTCACTGCTCCCACCGTACACCCATCTCTCATACACTGGCGGTCTCTCTCTTATACCCTCTGTCACTGCTCCCACCGTACACCCATCTCTCATACACTGGCGGTCTCTCTCTGATCCCCTCTGTCACTGCTCCCACCGTACACCCATCTCTCTTACACTGGCGGTCTCTCTCTTATACCCTCTGTCACTGCTCCCACCGTACACCCATCTCTCATACACTGGCGGTCTCTCTGTGATACCCTCTGTCACTGCTCCCACCGTACCCCCATCTCTCATACACTGGCGGTCTCTCTCTTATACCCTCTGTCACTGCTCCCACCGTACACCCATCTCTCATACACTGGCGGTCTCTCTCTTATACCCTCTGTCACTGCTCCCACCGTACACCCATCTCTCATACACTGGCGGTCTCTCTCTGATCCCCTCTGTCACTGCTCCCACCGTACACCCATCTCTCATACACTGGCGGTCTCTCTCTTATACCCTCTGTCACTGCTCCCACCGTACACCCATCTCTCATACACTGGCGGTCTCTCTCTTATACCCTCTGTCACTGCTCCCACCGTATACCCATCTCTCATACACTGGCGGTCTCTCTCTTATACCCTCTGTCACTGCTCCCACCGTACACCCATCTCATACACTGGCGGTCTCTCTCTTATACCCTCTGTCACTGCTCCCACCGTACACCCATCTCTCATACACTGGCGGTCTCTCTCTTATACCCTCTGTCACTGCTCCCACCGTACACCCATCTCTCATACACTGGCGGTCTCTCTCTGATCCCCTCTGTCACTGCTCCCACCGTGCACCCATCTCTCATACACTGGCGGTCTCTCTGTGATACCCTCTGTCACTGCTCCCACCGTACACCCATCTCTCATACACTGGCGGTCTCTCTCTTATACCCTCTGTCACTGCTCCCACCGTACACCCATCTCTCATACACTGGCGGTCTCTCTCTGATACCCTCTGTCACTGCTCCCACCGTACACCCATCTCTCATACACTGGCGGTCTCTCTGTGATACCCTCTGTCACTGCTCCCACCGTACACCCATCTCTCATACACTGGCGGTCTCTCTCTCTCTTATACCCTCTGTCACTGCTCCCACCGTACACCCATCTCTCATACACTGGCGGTCTCTCTCTGATCCCCTCTGTCACTGCTCCCACCGTACACCCATCTATCATACACTGGCGGTCTCTCTCTCTCTTATACCCTCTGTCACTGCTCCCACCGTACACCCATCTCTCATACACTGGCGGTCTCTCTCTCTGATCCCCTCTGTCACTGCTCCCACCGTACACCCATCTCTCATACACTGGCGGTCTCTCTCTTATACCCTCTGTCACTGCTCCCACCGTACACCCATCTCTCATACACTGGCGGTCTCTCTCTGATCCCCTCTGTCACTGCTCCCACCGTACACCCATCTCTCTTACACTGGCGGTCTCTCTCTTATACCCTCTGTCACTGCTCCCACCGTACACCCATCTCTCGTACACTGGCGGTCTCTCTGTGATACCCTCTGTCACTGCTCCCACCGTACCCCCATCTCTCGTACACTGGCGGTCTCTCTCTCTTATACCCTCTGTCACTGCTCCCACCGTACACCCATCTCTCATACACTGGCGGTCTCTCTCTCTTATACCCTCTGTCACTGCTCCCACCGTACCCCCATCTCTCATACACTGGCGGTCTCTCTCTCTTATACCCTCTGTCACTGCTCCCACCGTACACCCATCTCTCTTACACTGGCGGTCTCTCTCTTATACCCTCTGTCACTGCTCCCACCGTACACCCATCTCTCTTACACTGGCGGTCTCTCTCTCTTATACCCTCTGTCACTGCTCCCACCGTACACCCATCTCTCATACACTGGCGGTCTCTCTCTTATACCCTCTGTCACTGCTCCCACCGTACACCCATCTCTCATACACTGGTGGTCTCTCTCTTATACCCTCTGTCACTGCTCCCACCGTACACCCATCTCTCATACACTGGCGGTCTCTCTCTGATCCCCTCTGTCACTGCTCCCACCGTACACCCATCTCTTACACACTGGCGGTCTCTCTCTTATACCCTCTGTCACTGCTCCCACCGTATACCCATCTCTCATACACTGGCGGTCTCTCTCTTATACCCTCTGTCACTGCTCCCACCGTACACCCATCTCATACACTGGCGGTCTCTCTCTTATACCCTCTGTCACTGCTCCCACCGTACACCCATCTCTCATACACTGGCGGTCTCTCTCTGATCCCCTCTGTCACTGCTCCCACCGTACACCCATCTCTCATACACTGGCGGTCTCTCTCTGATCCCCTCTGTCACTGCTCCCACCGTACACCCATCTCTCATACACTGGCGGTCTCTCTCTTATACCCTCTGTCACCGCTCCCACCGTACCCCCATCTCTCATACACTGGCGGTCTCTCTCTCTTATACCCTCTGTCACTGCTCCCACCGTACACCCATCTCTCATACACTGGCGGTCTCTCTCTTATACCCTCTGTCACCGCTCCCACCGTACCCCCATCTCTCATACACTGGCGGTCTCTCTCTCTTATACCCTCTGTCACTGCTCCCACCGTACACCCATCTCTCATACACTGGCGGTCTCTCTCTGATCCCCTCTGTCACTGCTCCCACCGTACACCCATCTCTCATACACTGGCGGTCTCTCTCTTATACCCTCTGTCACCGCTCCCACCGTACCCCCATCTCTCATACACTGGCGGTCTCTCTCTGATCCCCTCTGTCACTGCTCCCACCGTACACCCATCTCTCATACACTGGCGGTCTCTCTCTTATACCCTCTGTCACTGCTCCCACCGTACACCCATCTCTCATACACTGGCGGTCTCTCTCTTATACCCTCTGTCACTGCTCCCACCGTACACCCATCTCTCATACACTGGCGGTCTCTCTCTGATCCCCTCTGTCACTGCTCCCACCGTACCCCCATCTCTCATACACTGGCGGTCTCTCTCTCTTATACCCTCTGTCACTGCTCCCACCGTACACCCATCTCTCATACACTGGCGGTCTCTCTCTTATACCCTCTGTCACTGCTCCCACCGTACACCCATCTCTCATACACTGGCGGTCTCTCTCTCTTATACCCTCTGTCACTGCTCCCACCGTACACCCATCTCTCGTACACTGGCGGTCTCTCTCTCTTATACCCTCTGTCACTGCTCCCACCGTACACCCATCTCTCATACACTGGCGGTCTCTCTCTGATCCCCTCTGTCACTGCTCCCACCGTACACCCATCTCTCATACACTGGCGGTCTCTCTCTTATACCCTCTGTCACTGCTCCCACCGTACACCCATCTCTCATACACTGGCGGTCTCTCTCTTATACCCTCTGTCACTGCTCCCACCGTACACCCATCTCTCATACACTGGCGGTCTCTCTCTTATACCCTCTGTCACTGCTCCCACCGTACACCCATCTCTCATACACTGGCGGTCTCTCTCTTATACCCTCTGTCACTGCTCCCACCGTACACCTATCTCTCATACACTGGCGGTCTCTCTCTTATACCCTCTGTCACTGCTCCCACCGTACACCCATCTCTCATACACTGGCGGTCTCTCTCTCTTATACCCTCTGTCACTGCTCCCACCGTACACCTATCTCTCATACACTGGCGGTCTCTCTCTTATACCCTCTGTCACTGCTCCCACCGTACACCCATCTCTCATACACTGGCGGTCTCTCTTTTATACCCTCTGTCACTGCTCCCACCGTACACCCATCTCTCATACACTGGCGGTCTCTCTCTTATACCCTCTATAACTGCTCCCACCGTACACCCATCTCTCATACATTGGCGGTCTCTCTCTCTGATCCCCTCTGTCACTGCTCTCACCGTGCACCCATCTCTCATACACTGGCGGTCTCTCTCTGATCCCCTCTGTCACTGCTCCCACCGTACACCCATCTCTCATACACTGGCGGTCTCTATCTTATACCCTCTGTCACTGCTCCCACCGTACACCCATCTCTCATACACTGGCGGTCTCTCTCTCTGATCCCCTCTGTCACTGCTCCCACCGTACACCCATCTCTCATACACTGGCGGTCTCTCTCTTATACCCTCTGTCACTGCTCCCACCGTACACCCATCTCTCATACACTGGCGGTCTCTCTCTTATACCCTCTGTCACTGCTCCCACCGTACACCCATCTCTCATACACTGGCGGTCTCTCTCTGATCCCCTCTGTCACTGCTCCCACCGTACACCCATCTCTCTTACACTGGCAGTCTCTCTCTCTTATACCCTCTGTCACTGCTCCCACCGTACACCCATCTCTCATACACTGGCGGTCTCTCTCTTATACCCTGTCACTGCTCCCACCGTACACCCATCTCTCATACACTGGCGGTCTCTCTCTTATACCCTCTGTCACTGCTCCCACCGTACACCCATCTCTCATACACTGGCGGTCTCTCTCTTATACCCTCTGTCACTGCTCCCACCGTACACCCATCTCTCATACACTGGCGGTCTCTCTCTGATCCCCTCTGTCACTGCTCCCACCGTACACCCATCTCTCATACACTGGCGGTCTCTCTCTTATACCCTCTGTCACTGCTCCCACCGTACACCCATCTCTCATACACTGGCGGTCTCTCTGTGATACCCTCTGTCACTGCTCCCACCGTACCCCCATCTCTCATACACTGGCGGTCTCTCTCTTATACCCTCTGTCACTGCTCCCACCGTACACCCATCTCTCATACACTGGCGGTCTCTCTCTCTTATACCCTCTGTCACTGCTCCCACCGTACACCCATCTCTCATACACTGGCAGTCTCTCTCTTATACCCTCTGTCACTGCTCCCACCGTACACCCATCTCTCATACACTGGCGGTCTCTCTCTGATCCCCTCTGTCACTGCTCCCACCGTACACCCATCTCTCATACACTGGCGGTCTCTCTCTTATACCCTCTGTCACTGCTCCCACCGTACACCCATCTCTCATACACTGGCGGTCTCTCTCTTATACCCTCTGTCACTGCTCCCACCGTATACCCATCTCTCATACACTGGCGGTCTCTCTTTTATACCCTCTGTCACTGCTCCCACAGTACACCCATCTCTCATACACTGGCGGTCTCTCTCTCTCTTATACCCTCTGTCACTGCTCCCACCGTACACCCATCTCTCATACACTGGCGGTCTCTCTCTTATACCCTCTGTCACTGCTCCCACCGTACACCCATCTCTCATACACTGGCGGTCTCTCTCTTATACCCTCTGTCACTGCTCCCACCGTACACCCATCTCTCATACACTGGCGGTCTCTCTTATACCCTCTGTCACTGCTCCCACCGTACACCCATCTCTCATACACTGGCGGTCTCTCTCTGATCCCCTCTGTCACTGCTCCCACCGTACACCCATCTCTCATACACTGGCGGTCTCTCTCTTATACCCTCTGTCACTGCTCCCACCGTACACCCATCTCTCATACACTGGCGGTCTCTCTCTCTTATACCCTCTGTCACTGCTCCCACCGTACACCCATCTCTCATACACTGGCGGTCTCTCTCTTATACCCTCTGTCACTGCTCCCACCGTACACCCATCTCTCATACACTGGCGGTCTCTCTCTTATACCCTCTGTCACTGCTACCACCGTACACCCATCTCTCATACACTGGCGGTCTCTCTCTTATACCCTCTGTCACTGCTCCCACCGTACACCCATCTCTCATACACTGGCGGTCTCTCTCTGATCCCCTCTGTCCCTGCTCCCACCGTACACCCATCTCTCATACACTGGCGGTCTCTCTCTCTCTTATACCCTCTGTCACTGCTCCCACCGTACACCCATCTCTCATACACTGGCGGTCTCTCTGTGATACCCTCTGTCACTGCTCCCACCGTACACCCATCTCTCATACACTGGCGGTCTCTCTCTCTCTTATACCCTCTGTCACTGCTCCCACCGTACACCCATCTCTCATACACTGGCGGTCTCTCTCTGATCCCCTCTGTCACTGCTCCCACCGTACACCCATCTATCATACACTGGCGGTCTCTCTCTCTCTTATACCCTCTGTCACTGCTCCCACCGTACACCCATCTCTCATACACTGGCGGTCTCTCTCTCTCTTATACCCTCTGTCACTGCTCCCACCGTACACCCATCTCTCATACACTGGCGGTCTCTCTCTGATCCCCTCTGTCACTGCTCCCACCGTACACCCATCTATCATACACTGGCGGTCTCTCTCTCTCTTATACCCTCTGTCACTGCTCCCACCGTACACCCATCTCTCATACACTGGCGGTCTCTCTCTGATCCCCTCTGTCACTGCTCCCACCGTACACCCATCTCTCATACACTGGCGGTCTCTCTCTTATACCCTCTGTCACTGCTCCCACCGTACACCCATCTCTCATACACTGGCGGTCTCTCTCTTTTATACCCTCTGTCACTGCTCCCACCGTACACCCATCTCTCATACACTGGCGGTCTCTCTCTTATACCCTCTGTCACTGCTCCCACCGTACACCCATCTCTCATACACTGGCGGTCTCTCTCTTATACCCTCTGTCACTGCTCCCACCGTACCCCCATCTCTCATACACTGGCGGTCTCTCTCTTATACCCTCTGTCACTGCTCCCACCGTACACCCATCTCTCATACACTGGCGGTCTCTCTTTTATACCCTCTGTCACTGCTCCCACCGTACACCCATCTCTCATACACTGGCGGTCTCTCTCTTATACCCTCTGTCACCGCTCCCACCGTACACCCATCTCTCATACACTGGCGGTCTCTCTCTCTCTTATACCCTCTGTCACTGCTCCCACCGTACACCCATCTCTCATACACTGGCGGTCTCTCTCTCTCTTATACCCTCTGTCACTGCTCCCACCGTACACCCATCTCTCATACACTGGCGGTCTCTCTCTGATCCCCTCTGTCACTGCTCCCACCGTACACCCATCTCTCATACACTGGCGGTCTCTCTCTGATCCCCTCTGTCACTGCTCCCACCGTACACCCATCTCTCATACACTGGCGGTCTCTCTCTTATACCCTCTGTCACCGCTCCCACCGTACACCCATCTCTCATACACTGGCGGTCTCTCTCTTATACCCTCTGTCACCGCTCCCACCGTACACCCATCTCTCATACACTGGCGGTCTCTCTCTTTTATACCCTCTGTCACTGCTCCCACCGTACACCCATCTCTCATACACTGGCGGTCTCTCTCTTATACCCTCTGTCACTGCTCCCACCGTACACCCATCTCTCATACACTGGCGGTCTCTCTCTTATACCCTCTGTCACTGCTCCCACCGTACACCCATCTCTCATACACTGGCGGTCTCTCTCTTATACCCTCTGTCACTGCTACCACCGTACACCCATCTCTCATACACTGGCGGTCTCTCTCTTATACCCTCTGTCACTGCTCCCACCGTACACCCATCTCTCATACACTGGCGGTCTCTCTCTCTTATACCCTCTGTCACTGCTCCCACCGTACACCCATCTCTCATACACTGGCGGTCTCTCTCTCTTATACCCTCTGTCACTGCTCCCACCGTACACCCATCTCTCATACACTGGCGGTCTCTCTCTGATCCCCTCTGTCACTGCTCCCACCGTACACCCATCTCTCATACACTGGCGGTCTCTCTCTTATACCCTCTGTCACTGCTCCCACCGTACACCCATCTCTCATACACTGGCGGTCTCTCTCTTATACCCTCTGTCACTGCTCCCACCGTACACCCATCTCTCATACACTGGCGGTCTCTCTCTCTTATACCCTCTGTCACTGCTCCCACCGTACACCCATCTCTCATACACTGGCGGTCTCTCTCTGATCCCCTCTGTCCCTGCTCCCACCGTACACCCATCTCTCATACACTGGCGGTCTCTCTCTCTCTTATACCCTCTGTCACTGCTCCCACCGTACACCCATCTCTCATACACTGGCGGTCTCTCTCTGATCCCCTCTGTCCCTGCTCCCACCGTACACCCATCTCTCATACACTGGCGGTCTCTCTCTCTCTTATACCCTCTGTCACTGCTCCCACCGTACACCCATCTCTCATACACTGGCGGTCTCTCTCTTATACCCTCTGTCACTGCTCCCACCGTACACCCATCTCTCATACACTGGCGGTCTCTCTCTCTGATCCCCTCTGTCCCTGCTCCCACCGTACACCCATCTCTCATACACTGGCGGTCTCTCTCTCTCTTATACCCTCTGTCACTGCTCCCACCGTACACCCATCTCTCATACACTGGCGGTCTCTCTGTGATACCCTCTGTCACTGCTCCCACCGTACACCCATCTCTCATACACTGGCGGTCTCTCTCTCTGATCCCCTCTGTCACTGCTCCCACCGTACACCCATCTCTCATACACTGGCGGTCTCTCTCTCTCTTATACCCTCTGTCACTGCTCCCACCGTACACCCATCTCTCATACACTGGCGGTCTCTCTCTGATCCCCTCTGTCACTGCTCCCACCGTACACCCATCTATCATACACTGGCGGTCTCTCTCTCTCTTATACCCTCTGTCACTGCTCCCACCGTACACCCATCTCTCATACACTGGCGGTCTCTCTCTTATACCCTCTGTCACTGCTCCCACCGTACACCCATCTCTCATACACTGGCGGTCTCTCTCTTATACCCTCTGTCACTGCTCCCACCGTACACCCATCTCTCATACACTGGCGGTCTCTCTCTGATCCCCTCTGTCACTGCTCCCACCGTACCCCCATCTCTCATACACTGGCGGTCTCTCTCTTATACCCTCTGTCACTGCTCCCACCGTACACCCATCTCTCATACACTGGCGGTCTCTCTCTTATACCCTCTGTCACCGCTCCCACCGTACACCCATCTCTCATACACTGGCGGTCTCTCTCTCTTATACCCTCTGTCACTGCTCCCACCGTACACCCATCTCTCATACACTGGCGGTCTCTCTCTTATACCCTCTGTCACTGCTCCCACCGTACACCCATCTCTCATACACTGGCGGTCTCTCTCTTATACCCTCTGTCACCGCTCCCACCGTACACCCATCTCTCATACACTGGCGGTCTCTCTCTTTTATACCCTCTGTCACTGCTCCCACCGTACACCCATCTCTCATACACTGGCGGTCTCTCTCTTATACCCTCTGTCACTGCTCCCACCGTACACCCATCTCTCATACACTGGCGGTCTCTCTCTTATACCCTCTGTCACTGCTCCCACCGTACACCCATCTCTCATACACTGGCGGTCTCTCTCTTATACCCTCTGTCACTGCTCCCACCGTACACCCATCTCTCATACACTGGCGGTCTCTCTCTGATACCCTCTGTCACTGCTCCCACCGTACACCCATCTCTCATACACTGGCGGTCTCTCTATCTTATACCCTCTGTCACTGCTCCCACCGTACACCCATCTCTCATACACTGGCGGTCTCTCTCTCTTATACCCTCTGTCACTGCTCCCACCGTACACCCATCTCTCATACACTGGCGGTCTCTCTCTGATCCCCTCTGTCACTGCTCCCACCGTACACCCGTCTCGCATACACTGGCGGTCTCTCTCTTATACCCTCTGTCACTGCTCCCACCGTACACCCATCTCTCATACACTGGCGGTCTCTCTCTCTCTGATCCCCTCTGACACTGCTCCCACCGTACACCCATCTCTCATACACTGGCGGTCTCTCTCTTATACACTGGCGGTCTCTCTCTTATACCCTCTGTCACTGCTCCCACCGTACACCCATCTCTCATACACTGGCGGTCTCTCTCTTATACCCTCTGTCACTGCTCCCACCGTACACCCATCTCTCATACACTGGCGGTCTCTCTCTGATCCCCTCTGTCACTGCTCCCACCGTACACCCATCTCTCATACACTGGCGGTCTCTCTCTTATACCCTCTGTCACTGCTCCCACCGTACACCCATCTCTCATACACTGGCGGTCTCTCTCTGATCCCCTCTGTCACTGCTCCCACCGTACACCCATCTCTCATACACTGGCGGTCTCTCTCTTATACCCTCTGTCACTGCTCCCACCGTACACCCATCTCTCATACACTGGCAGTCTCTCTCTCTCTGATCCCCTCTGTCACTGCTCCCACCGTACACCCATCTCTCATACACTGGCGGTCTCTCTCTGATCCCCTCTGTCACTGCTCCCACCGTACACCCATCTCTCATACACTGGCGGTCTCTCTCTTATACCCTCTGTCACTGCTCCCACCGTACACCCATCTCTCATACACTGGCGGTCTCTCTTATACCCTCTGTCACTGCTCCCACCGTACACCCATCTCTCTTACACTGGTGGTCTCTCTCTTATACCCTCTGTCACTGCTCCCACCGTACACCCATCTCTCATACACTGGCGGTCTCTCTCTCTTATACCCTCTGTCACTGCTCCCACCGTACACCCATCTCTCATACACTGGCGGTCTCTCTCTGATCCCCTCTGTCACTGCTCCCACCGTACACCCATCTCTCATACACTGGCGGTCTCTCTCTGATACCCTGTCACCGCTCCCACCGTACACCCATCTCTCATACACTGGCGGTCTCTCTCTCTGATCCCCTCTGACACTGCTCCCACCGTACACCCATCTCTCATACACTGGGGGTCTCTCTCATGTCACACTCTGTCTCGGTAAGTGATACCACTGTATGCCTGTCTTTGCCATGTGACGGTCTCGATCTCTCTCTCTCTCTCTGCAGATGGCACAGGGATGGTTGGCCGCATTCTCTTCGCCTGGATGAAGGGGTGAGACAGGTCTGCATGTTGTGTTGTTGTACAGTGTATGTGACTGATCTTTCTGTTTCTTACTAAACTAGGCCGTGTGTGTAGTTATGACAGGGTAGACTGGAGGTGGGTAGTGATATCGTGGCAGTGGGGTAGGTGGGTAGTGATATCGTGGCAGTGGGGTAGGTGGGTAGTGATATCGTGGCAGTGGGGTAGGTGGGTAGTGATATCGTGGTAGTGGGGTAGGTGTGTTGTTATAACGGGGTAGACTGGAGGTGGGTAGTGATATCGTGGTAGTGGGGTAGGTGGGTAGTGATATCGTGGCAGTGGGGTAGGTGGGTAGTGATATCGTGGTAGTGGGGTAGGTGTGTTGTTATAACGGGGTAGACTGGAGGTGGCTAGTGATATCGTGGCAGTGGGGTAGGTGGGTAGTGATATCGTGGCAGTGGGGTAGGTGGGTAGTGATATCGTGGTAGTGGGGTAGGTGTGTTGTTATAACGGGGTAGACTGGAGGTGGGTAGTGATATCGTGGTAGTGGGGTAGGTGTGTTGTTATAACGGGGTAGACTGGAGGTGGGTAGAGATATCGTGGCAGTGGGGTAGGTGGGTAGTGATATCGTGGCAGTGGGGTAGGTATCGTGGCAGTGGGGTAGGTGGCTAGTGATATTGTGGCAGTGGGGTAGGTGGCTAGTGATATTGTGGCAGTGGGGTAGGTAGGTAGTGATATCGTGGCAGTGGGGTAGGTGGGTAGTGATATCGTGGTAGTGGGGTAGGTGTGTTATAACGGGGTAGACTGGAGGTGGGTAGTGATATCGTGGCAGTGGGGTAGGTGTGTTGTTATAACGGGGTAGACTGGAGGTGGGTAGTGATATCGTGGCAGTGGGGTAGGTGTGTTGTTATAACGGGGTAGACTGGAGGTGGGTAGTGATATCGTGGTAGTGGGGTAGGTGTGTTATAACGGGGTAGACTGGAGGTGGGTAGTGATATCGTGGTAGTGGGGTAGGTGTGTTGTTATAACGGGGTAGACTGGAGGTGGGTAGTGATATCGTGGCAGTGGGGTAGGTGTGTTGTTATAACGGGGTAGACTGGAGGTGGGTAGTGATATCGTGGCAGTAGGGTAGGTGTGTTGTTATAACGGGGTAGACTGGAGGTGGGTAGTGATATCGTGGCAGTGGGGTAGGTGTGTTATAACGGGGTAGACTGGAGATGGGTAGTGATATCGTGGCAGTGGGGTAGGTGTGTTATAACGGGGTAGACTGGAGGTGGGTAGTGATATCGTGGTAGTGGGGTAGGTGTGTTGTTATAACGGGGTAGACTGGAGGTGGGTAGTGATATTGTGGCAGTGGGGTAGGTGTGTTGTTATAACGGGGTAGACGAGGTGGGTAGTGATATCGTGGCAGTGGGGTAGGTGTGTTATAACGGGGTAGACTGGAGGTGGGTAGTGATATCGTGGTAGTGGGGTAGGTGTGTTGTTATAACGGGGTAGACTGGAGGTGGGTAGTGATATTGTGGCAGTGGGGTAGGTGTGTTGTTATAACGGGGTAGACTGGAGGTGGGTAGTGATATCGTGGCAGTGGGGTAGGTGTGTGTAATACATACGGCTGGAGCGGACTGTTTACCTTCTGTTTCTTTCTCTCCCTTTTCTTATTTAGAAGCCGACTTGACTGTGACGCTAAAAGATGGAGGTAAGTGGCCATCCCTGTACATAGAGGTAAGTGGCCATCCCTGTACATAGAGGTAAGTGGCCATCCCTGTACATAGAGGTAAGTGGCCATCCCTGTACATAGAGGTAAGTGGCCATCCCTGTACATAGAGGTAAGTGGCCATCCCTGTACATAGAGGTAAGTGGCCATCCCTGTACATAGAGGTAAGTGGCCATCCCTGTACATAGAGGTAAGTGGCCATCCCTGCACATTGTGTGTGTCCTGTCGGACTGTGTGTAATATAGTGGGAATATGAGTCTGTGTTATGTAATGGAATGATGGAGAGAATGTAATGATATAGACAGCGCTATCCAGAATTCCCAGTAACACGGATGCAGGTAATATGCATGTCGCTGTCCTCTGTGCCTCCCCATACCCCCCCCCCCTCTGATTCCTCGCTGTCCTTCCTGACTCCTCGCTGTCCTCTGTGCCTCCCCATACCCCCCCCCTCCCCCTCCGATTCCTCGCTTTCCTATCTCTCTGACTCCTCGCTGTCCTCTGTGCCTCTCTCTCTGACTCCTCGCTGTCCTCTGTGCCTCCCCATACCCCCCCCCTCCCCCTCCGATTCCTCGCTTTCCTCTCTCTCTGACTCCTCGCTGTCCTCTGTGCCCCTCTATCTGACTCCTCGCTGTCCTCTCTGCCCCTCTCTCTCTGACTCCTCGCTGTCCTCTGTGCCCCTCTCTCTGACTCCTCGCTGTCCTCTGTGCCTCTCTCTCTGACTCCTCGCTGTCCTCTGTGCCCCTCTCTCTGACTCCTCGCTGTCCTCTGTTCCTCTCTCTCTGACTCCTCGCTGTCCTCTGTGCCTCTCTCTCTGACTCCTCGCTGTCCTCTGTGCCTCTCTCTCTGACTCCTCGCTGTCCTCTGTGCCTCTCTCTCTGACTCCTCGCTGTCCTCTGTGCCCCACTCTCTGACTCCTCGCTGTCCCCTGTGCCCCTCTCTCTGACTCCTCGCTGTCCTCTGTGCCCCTCTCTCTGACTCCTCGCTGTCCTCTGTGCCCCTCTCTCTGACTCCTCGCTGTCCTCTGTGCCCCACTCTCTGACTCCTCGCTGTCCCCTGTGCCCCTCTCTCTGACTCCTCGCTGTCCTCTGTGCCCCTCTCTCTGACTCCTCGCTGTCCTCTGTGCCCCTCTCTCTGACTCCTCGCTGTCCTCTGTGCCCCACTCTCTGACTCCTCGCTGTCCCCTGTGCCTCTCTCTCTGACTCCTCGCTGTCCTCTGTGCCCCACTCTCTGACTCCTCGCTGTCCCCTGTGCCTCTCTCTCTGACTCCTCGCTGTCCCCTGTGCCCCTCTCTCTGACTCCTCGCTGTCCTCTGTGCCTCTCTCTCTGACTCCTCGCTGTCCTCTGTGCCTCTCTCTCGGACTCCTCGCTGTCCTCTGTGCCTCTCTCTCTGACTCCTCGCTGTCCTCTGTGCCCCTCTCTCTGACTCCTCGCTGTCCTCTGTGCCTCTCTCTCTGACTCCTCGCTGTCCTCTGTGCCCCTCTCTCTGACTCCTCGCTGTCCTCTGTGCCTCTCTCTCTGACTCCTCGCTGTCCTCTGTGCCCCTCTCTCTCTGACTCCTCGCTGTCCTCTGTGCCTCTCTCTCTGACTCCTCGCTGTCCTCTGTGCCCCTCTCTCTGACTCCTCGCTGTCCTCTGTGCCCCTCTCTCTGACTCCTCGCTGTCCTCTGTGCCTCTCTCTGACTCCTCGCTGTCCTCTGTGCCTCTCTCTCTGACTCCTCGCTGTCCTCTGTTCCTCTCTCTCTGACTCCTCGCTGTCCTCTCTGCCTCTCTCTGACTCCTCGCTGTCCTCTGTGCCCCTCTCTCTGACTCCTCGCTGTCCTCTGTGCCTCGCTCTCTGCTGACTCCTCGCTGTCCTCTGTTCCCCTCTCTCTGACTCCTCGCTGTCCTCTGTGCCCCACTCTCTGACTCCTCGCTGTCCTCTGTTCCCCTCTCTCTGACTCCTCGCTGTCCTCTGTGCCCCAATCTGACTCCTCGCTGTCCTCTGTGCCCCTCTCTCTGACTCCTCGCTGTCCTCTGTGCCCCTCTCTCTGACTCCTCGCTGTCCTCTGTGCCCCTCTCTCTCTGACTCCTCGCTGTCCTCTGTGCCCCACTCTCTCTGACTCCTCGCTGTCCTCTGTTCCCCTCTCTCTCTGACTCCTCGCTGTCCTCTGTGCCTCTCTCTGACTCCTCGCTGTCCTCTGTGCCCCTCTCTCTCTGACTCCTCGCTGTCCTCTGTGCCCCACTCTCTCTGACTCCTCGCTGTCCTCTGTGCCCCTCTCTCTGACTCCTCGCTGTCCTCTGTGCCCCACTCTCTGACTCCTCGCTGTCCTCTGTGCCCCTCTCTCTGACTCCTCGCTGTCCTCTGTGCCCCACTCTCTGACTCCTCGCTGTCCTCTGTTCCCCTCTCTCTGACTCCTCGCTGTCCTCTGTGCCTCTCTCTCTGACTCCTCGCTGTCCTCTGTGCCTCTCTCTCTGACTCCTCGCTGTCCTCTGTGCCTCTCTCTCTGACTCCTCGCTGTCCTCTGTGCCCCTCTCTCTGACTCCTCGCTGTCCTCTGTTCCTCACTCTCTGACTCCTCGCTGTCCTCTGTGCCCCTCTCTCTGACTCCTCGCTGTCCTCTGTGCCCCACGCTCTCTGACTCCTCGCTGTCCTCTGTGCCTCTCTCTCTGACTCCTCGCTGTCCTCTGTGCCTCTCTCTCTGACTCCTCGCTGTCCTCTGTGCCGCTCTCTCTGACTCCTCGCTGTCCTCTGTGCCCCTCTCTCTGACTCCTCGCTGTCCTCTGTTCCTCTCTCTCTGACTCCTCGCTGTCCTCTGTTCCTCTCTCTGACTCCTCGCTGTCCTCTGTGCCTCTCTCTGACTCCTCGCTGTCCTCTGTGCCTCTCTCTCTGACTCCTCGCTGTCCTCTGTGCCTCTCTCTCTGACTCCTCGCTGTCCTCTGTGCCTCGCTCTCTGCTGACTCCTCGCTGTCCTCTGTGCCTCCCTCTCTGCTGACTCCTCGCTGTCCTCTGTGCCTCTCTCTGACTCCTCGCTGTCCTCTGTGCCACACTCTCTCTGACTCCTCGCTGTCCTCTGTGCCTCTCTCTCTGACTCCTCGCTGTCCTCTGTCCTCTGTGCCTCTCTCTGACTCCTCGCTGTCCTCTGTGCCTCTCTCTGACTCCTCGCTGTCCTCTGTGCCTCTCTCTCTGACTCCTCGCTGTCCTCTGTGCCTCTCTCTCTGACTCCTCGCTGTCCTCTGTTCCCCTCTCTGACTCCTCGCTGTCCTCTGTGCCTCTCTCTCTGACTCCTCGCTGTCCTCTGTTCCTCTCTCTCTCTGACTCCTCGCTGTCCTCTGTTCCCCTCTCTCTCTGACTCCTCGCTGTCCCCTGTGCCTCTCTCTCTGACTCCTCGCTGTCCCCTGTGCCCCTCTCTCTGACTCCTCGCTGTCCTCTGTGCCTCACTCTCTGACTCCTCGCTGTCCTCTGTGCCTCTCTCTCTGACTCCTCGCTGTCCTCTGTGCCTCTCTCTCTCTGACTCCTCGCTGTCCTCTGTGCCTCTGTCTCTGACTCCTCGCTGTCCTCTGTGCCCCTCTCTCTCTGACTCCTCGCTGTCCTCTGTGCCCCTCTCTCTCTGACTCCTCGCTGTCCTCTGTGCCTCTCTCTCTGACTCCTCGCTGTCCTCTGTGCCTCACTCTCTGACTCCTCGCTGTCCTCTGTGCCTCTCTCTCTGACTCCTCGCTGTCCTCTGTGCCTCTCTCTCTGACTCCTCGCTGTCCTCTGTGCCTCTCTCTCTGACTCCTCGCTGTCCTCTGTGCCCCTCTCTCTCTGACTCCTCGCTGTCCTCTGTTCCTCTCTCTCTGACTCCTCGCTGTCCTCTGTGCCTGTCTCTCTGACTCCTCGCTGTCCTCTGTGCCCCTCTCTCTGACTCCTCGCTGTCCTCTGTGCCTCTCTCTCTGACTCCTCGCTGTCCTCTGTGCCTGTCTCTCTGACTCCTCGCTGTCCTCTGTGCCCCTCTCTCTGACTCCTCGCTGTCCCCTGTGCCTCTCTCTCTGACTCCTCGCTGTCCTCTGTGCCTCTCTCTCTGACTCCTCGCTGTCCTCTGTGCCCCTCTCTCTCTGACTCCTCGCTGTCCTCTGTGCCTCTCTCTCTGACTCCTCGCTGTCCTCTGTGCCTCTCTCTCTGGCTCCTCGCTGTCCTCTGTGCCCCACTCTCTCTGACTCCTCGCTGTCCTCTGTGCCCCACTCTCTCTGACTCCTCGCTGTCCTCTGTGCCCCACTCTCTGACTCCTCGCTGTCCTCTGTGCCTCTCTCTCTGACTCCTCGCTGTCCTCTGTGCCTCTCTCTCTGACTCCTCGCTGTCCTCTGTGCCCCACTCTCTCTGACTCCTCGCTGTCCTCTGTGCCCCACTCTCTCTGACTCCTCGCTGTCCTCTGTGCCCCACTCTCTCTGACTCCTCGCTGTCCTCTGTGCCCCTCTCTCTGACTCCTCGCTGTCCTCTGTGCCGCTCTCTGACTCCTCGCTGTCCTCTGTGCCTCTCTCTCTGACTCCTCGCTGTCCTCTGTGCCTCTCTCTCTGACTCCTCGCTGTCCTCTGTGCCCCTCTCTCTGACTCCTCGCTGTCCCCTGTGCCTCTCTCTCTGACTCCTCGCTGTCCTCTGTGCCCCTCTCTCTCTGACTCCTCGCTGTCCTCTGTTCCTCTCTCTCTGACTCCTCGCTGTCCTCTGTGCCTCACTCTCTGACTCCTCGCTGTCCTCTGTGCCCCACTCTCTCTGACTCCTCGCTGTCCTCTGTGCCTCTCTCTCTGACTCCTCGCTGTCCTCTGTGACCCTCTCTCTCTGACTCCTCGCTGTCCTCTGTGCCTCTCTCTCTGACTCCTCGCTGTCCTCTGTGCCTCTCTCTCTGACTCCTCGCTGTCCTCTGTGCCTCTCTCTCTGACTCCTCGCTGTCCTCTGTGCCTCTCTCTCTGACTCCTCGCTGTCCTCTGTGCCTCTCTCTCTCTGACTCCTCGCTGTCCTCTGTGCCTCTCTCTCTGACTCCTCGCTGTCCTCTGTTCCCCTCTCTCTGACTCCTCGCTGTCCTCTGTTCCTCTCTCTCTGACTCCTCACTGTCCTCTGTGCCTCACTCTCTGACTCCTCGCTGTCCTCTGTGCCTCTCTCTCTGACTCCTCGCTGTCCTCTGTGCCCCTCTCTCTGACTCCTCGCTGTCCTCTGTGCCTCTCTCTCTGACTCCTCGCTGTCCTCTGTGCCTCTCTCTCTGACTCCTCGCTGTCCTCTGTGCCTCTCTCTCTGACTCCTCGCTGTCCTCTGTTCCTCTCTCTCTGACTCCTCGCTGTCCTCTGTGCCTCTCTCTCTGACTCCTCGCTGTCCTCTGTGCCCCTCTCTCTGACTCCTCGCTGTCCTCTGTGCCTCTCTCTCTGACTCCTCGCTGTCCTCTGTGCCTCTCTCTCTGACTCCTCGCTGTCCTCTGTGCCTCTCTCTCTGACTCCTCGCTGTCCTCTGTGCCCCTCTCTCTGACTTCTCGCTGTCCTCTGTGCCTCTCTCTCTGACTCCTCGCTGTCCTCTGTGCCTCTCTCTCTGACTCCTCGCTGTCCTCTGTGCCTCTCTCTCTGACTCCTCGCTGTCCTCTGTGCCTCTCTCTCTGACTCCTCGCTGTCCTCTGTGCCTCTCTCTCTGACTCCTCGCTGTCCTCTGTGCCTCTCTCTCTGACTCCTCGCTGTCCTCTGTGCCCCTCTCTCTGACTCCTCGCTGTCCTCTGTTCCTCACTCTCTGACTCCTCGCTGTCCTCTGTGCCCCTCTCTCTGACTCCTCGCTGTCCTCTGTGCCCCACGCTCTCTGACTCCTCGCTGTCCTCTGTGCCTCTCTCTCTGACTCCTCGCTGTCCTCTGTGCCTCTCTCTCTGACTCCTCGCTGTCCTCTGTGCCGCTCTCTCTGACTCCTCGCTGTCCTCTGTGCCCCTCTCTCTGACTCCTCGCTGTCCTCTGTTCCTCTCTCTCTGACTCCTCGCTGTCCTCTGTTCCTCTCTCTGACTCCTCGCTGTCCTCTGTGCCTCTCTCTGACTCCTCGCTGTCCTCTGTGCCTCTCTCTGACTCCTCGCTGTCCTCTGTGCCTCTCTCTCTGACTCCTCGCTGTCCTCTGTGCCTCTCTCTCTGACTCCTCGCTGTCCTCTGTTCCCCTCTCTCTGCTGACTCCTCGCTGTCCTCTGTGCCTCCCTCTCTGCTGACTCCTCGCTGTCCTCTGTGCCTCTCTCTGACTCCTCGCTGTCCTCTGTGCCACACTCTCTCTGACTCCTCGCTGTCCTCTGTGCCTCTCTCTCTGACTCCTCGCTGTCCTCTGTCCTCTGTGCCTCTCTCTGACTCCTCGCTGTCCTCTGTGCCTCTCTCTGACTCCTCGCTGTCCTCTGTGCCTCTCTCTCTGACTCCTCGCTGTCCTCTGTGCCTCTCTCTCTGACTCCTCGCTGTCCTCTGTTCCCCTCTCTGACTCCTCGCTGTCCTCTGTGCCTCTCTCTCTGACTCCTCGCTGTCCTCTGTTCCTCTCTCTCTCTGACTCCTCGCTGTCCTCTGTTCCCCTCTCTCTCTGACTCCTCGCTGTCCCCTGTGCCTCTCTCTCTGACTCCTCGCTGTCCCCTGTGCCCCTCTCTCTGACTCCTCGCTGTCCTCTGTGCCTCACTCTCTGACTCCTCGCTGTCCTCTGTGCCTCTCTCTCTGACTCCTCGCTGTCCTCTGTGCCTCTCTCTCTCTGACTCCTCGCTGTCCTCTGTGCCTCTGTCTCTGACTCCTCGCTGTCCTCTGTGCCCCTCTCTCTCTGACTCCTCGCTGTCCTCTGTGCCCCTCTCTCTCTGACTCCTCGCTGTCCTCTGTGCCTCTCTCTCTGACTCCTCGCTGTCCTCTGTGCCTCACTCTCTGACTCCTCGCTGTCCTCTGTGCCTCTCTCTCTGACTCCTCGCTGTCCTCTGTGCCTCTCTCTCTGACTCCTCGCTGTCCTCTGTGCCTCTCTCTCTGACTCCTCGCTGTCCTCTGTGCCCCTCTCTCTCTGACTCCTCGCTGTCCTCTGTTCCTCTCTCTCTGACTCCTCGCTGTCCTCTGTGCCTGTCTCTCTGACTCCTCGCTGTCCTCTGTGCCCCTCTCTCTGACTCCTCGCTGTCCTCTGTGCCTCTCTCTCTGACTCCTCGCTGTCCTCTGTGCCTGTCTCTCTGACTCCTCGCTGTCCTCTGTGCCCCTCTCTCTGACTCCTCGCTGTCCCCTGTGCCTCTCTCTCTGACTCCTCGCTGTCCTCTGTGCCTCTCTCTCTGACTCCTCGCTGTCCTCTGTGCCCCTCTCTCTCTGACTCCTCGCTGTCCTCTGTGCCTCTCTCTCTGACTCCTCGCTGTCCTCTGTGCCTCTCTCTCTGGCTCCTCGCTGTCCTCTGTGCCCCACTCTCTCTGGCTCCTCGCTGTCCTCTGTGCCCCACTCTCTCTGACTCCTCGCTGTCCTCTGTGCCCCACTCTCTGACTCCTCGCTGTCCTCTGTGCCTCTCTCTCTGACTCCTCGCTGTCCTCTGTGCCCCACTCTCTCTGACTCCTCGCTGTCCTCTGTGCCCCACTCTCTCTGACTCCTCGCTGTCCTCTGTGCCCCACTCTCTGACTCCTCGCTGTCCTCTGTGCCCCTCTCTCTGACTCCTCGCTGTCCTCTGTGCCGCTCTCTGACTCCTCGCTGTCCTCTGTGCCTCTCTCTCTGACTCCTCGCTGTCCTCTGTGCCCCTCTCTCTGACTCCTCGCTGTCCCCTGTGCCTCTCTCTCTGACTCCTCGCTGTCCTCTGTGCCCCTCTCTCTCTGACTCCTCGCTGTCCTCTGTTCCTCTCTCTCTGACTCCTCGCTGTCCTCTGTGCCTCACTCTCTGACTCCTCGCTGTCCTCTGTGCCCCACTCTCTCTGACTCCTCGCTGTCCTCTGTGCCTCTCTCTCTGACTCCTCGCTGTCCTCTGTGCCCCTCTCTCTCTGACTCCTCGCTGTCCTCTGTTCCTCTCTCTCTGACTCCTCGCTGTCCTCTGTGCCTCACTCTCTGACTCCTCGCTGTCCTCTGTGCCCCACTCTCTCTGACTCCTCGCTGTCCTCTGTGCCCCTCTCTCTGACTCCTCGCTGTCCCCTGTGCCCCTCTCTCTGACTCCTCGCTGTCCTCTGTGCCCCTCTCTCTGACTCCTCGCTGTCCCCTGTGCCCCTCTCTCTGACTCCTCGCTGTCCTCTGTGCCCCTCTCTCTGACTCCTCGCTGTCCTCTGTGCCCCTCTCTCTGACTCCTCGCTGTCCTCTGTGCCTCTCTCTCTGACTCCTTGCTGTCCTCTGTGCCTCTCTCTCTGACTCCTCGCTGTCCTCTGTGCCTCTCTCTCTGACTCCTCGCTGTCCTCTGTGCCTCTCTCTCTGACTCCTTGCTGTCCTCTGTGCCTCTCTCTCTGACTCCTCGCTGTCCTCTGTGCCTCTCTCTCTGACTCCTCGCTGTCCTCTGTTCCCCTCTCTCTGACTCCTCGCTGTCCTCTGTGCCCCTCTCTCTGACTCCTCGCTGTCCTCTGTTCCACTCTCTCTGACTCCTCGCTGTCCTCTGTTCCACTCTCTCTGACTCCTCGCTGTCCTCTGTTCCTCTCTCTCTGACTCCTCGCTGTCCTCTGTGCCTCTCTCTCTGACTCCTCGCTGTCCTCTGTTCCTCTCTCTCTGACTCCTCGCTGTCCTCTGTGCCTCACTCTCTGACTCCTCGCTGTCCTCTGTTCCTCTCTCTCTGACTCCTCGCTGTCCTCTGTGCCTCTCTCTCTGACTCCTCGCTGTCCTCTGTTCCACTCTCTCTGACTCCTCGCTGTCCTCTGTTCCTCTCTCTCTGACTCCTCGCTGTCCTCTGTGCCCCTCTCTCTGACTCCTCGCTGTCCTCTGTGCCTCTCTCTCTGACTCCTCGCTGTCCTCTGTTCCCCTCTCTGACTCCTCGCTGTCCTCTGTTCCCCTCTCTCTGACTCCTCGCTGTCCTCTGTGCCTCTCTCTGACTCCTCGCTGTCCCCTGTGCCCCACTCTCTGACTCCTCGCTGTCCCCTGTGCCTCACTCTCTGACTCCTTGCTGCCGTGGGTGTTCTATTCAGTGGCTATAATAGTAGATCTTCTCACCGGAGTCCCAATAGCAATGGCCTATGTTCCTGTCCTGTCCTTCCCTTCAGCCCTGGTCTCATGTCCACATGTTTCTGCTTGCAGGCTGTTTGCTGACGTGTTGAATGATGTGGCCATCTTTATGGAGATCTTAGCTCCGGTTTTCCCATCATGCTTCACTCTGACTGTGTGTGTGGCCGGAGTCTTCAAGGTAACGTACTCCGCCAGTCTGGGTGCTGCCCGCAGGGTTCCTCTAGGTGAGGAATGTATTGTGTCCTTCTATATGTATGTGACCGTGACGTACAGCAAGGTATAGCTGGGGAACGCGGATACATAGAGACGAGGGAGTACCATCATGCATCACGCCTCCGTGCCTCCTCTGCCCTATTGTCCGTCATGTATCACGCCTCCGCGCCTCCTCTGCCCTATTGTCCGTCATTTATCACGCCTCCGCTCCTCCTCTGCCCTATTGTCCGTCATGTATCACGCCTCCGCTCCTCCTCTGCCCTATTGTCCGTCATGTATCACGCCTCCGCTCCTCCTCTGCCCTATTGTCCGTCATGTATCACGCCTCCGCTCCTCCTCTGCCCTATTGTCCGTCATGTATCGCGCCTCCTCTGCCCTATTGTCCGTCATGTATCGCGCCTCCTCTGCCCTATTGTCCGTCATGTATCACGCCTCCGCTCCTCCTCTGCCCTATTGTCCGTCATGTATCGCGCCTCCTCTGCCCTATTGTCCGTCATGTATCGCGCCTCCTCTGCCCTATTGTCCGTCATGTATCACGCCTCCGCTCCTCCTCTGCCCTATTGTCCGTCATGTATCGCGCCTCCTCTGCCCTATTGTCCGTCATGTATCACGCCTCCTCTGCCCTATTGTCCGTCATGTATCACGCCTCCGCGCCTCCTCTGCCCTATTATCCGTCATGTATCACGCCTCCGCGCCTCCTCTGCCCTATTATCCGTCATGCATCACGCCTCCGCGCCTCCTCTGCCCTATTGTCCGTCATGTATCACGCCTCCTCTGCCCTATTGTCCGTCATGTATCACGCCTCCTCTGCCCTATTGTCCGTCATGTATCACGCCTCCGCTCCTCCTCTGCCCTATTGTCCGTCATGTATCACGCCTCCTCTGCCCTATTGTCCGTCATGTATCACGCCTCCTCTGCCCTATTGTCCGTCATGTATCACTCCTCCTCTGCCCTATTGTCCGTCATGTATCACGCCTCCGTGCCTCCTCTGCCCTATTGTCCGTCATGTATCACGCCTCCTCTGCCCTATTGTCCGTCATGTATCACGCCTCCTCTGCCCTATTGTCCGTCATGTATCACGCCTCCTCTGCCCTATTGTCCGTCATGTATCACGCCTCCTCTGCCCTATTGTCCGTCATGTATCACGCCTCCTCTGCCCTATTGTCCGTCATGTATCACGCCTCCTCTGCCCTATTGTCCGTCATGTATCACGCCTCCTCTGCCCTATTGTCCGTCATGTATCACGCCTCCGTGCCTCCTCTGCCCTATTGTCCGTCATGTATCACGCCTCCGCGCCTCCTCTCCCCTATTGTCCGTCATGTATCGCGCCTCCTCTGCCCTATTGTCCGTCATGTATCGCGCCTCCTCTGCCCTATTGTCCGTCATGTATCACGCCTCCTCTGCCCTATTGTCCGTCATGTATCACGCCTCCGCGCCTCTTCTGCCCTATTGTCCGTCATGTATCACGCCTCCGCGCCTCCTCTCCCCTATTGTCCGTCATGTATCACGCCTCCTCTGCCCTATTGTCCGTCATGTATCACGCCTCCGCGCCTCCTCTCCCCTATTGTCCGTCATGTATCACGCCTCCTCTGCCCTATTGTCCGTCATGTATCACGCCTCCGTGCCTCCTCTGCCCTATTGTCCGTCATGTATCGCGCCTCCTCTGCCCTATTGTCCGTCATGTATCACGCCTCCGCGCCTCCTCTGCCCTATTGTCCGTCATGTATCGCGCCTCCTCTGCCCTATTGTCCGTCATGTATCGCGCCTCCTCTGCCCTATTGTCCGTCATGTATCGCGCCTCCTCTGCCCTATTGTCCGTCATGTATCACGCCTCCTCTGCCCTATTGTCCGTCATGTATCACGCCTCCGCGCCTCCTCTGCCCTATTGTCCGTCATGTATCGCGCCTCCTCTGCCCTATTGTCCGTCATGTATCACGCCTCCTCTGCCCTATTGTCCGTCATGTATCACGCCTCCTCTGCCCTATTGTCCGTCATGTATCACGCCTCCGCGCCTCCTCTGCCCTATTGTCCGTCATGTATCGCGCCTCCTCTGCCCTATTGTCCGTCATGTATCACGCCTCCTCTGCCCTATTGTCCGTCATGTATCACGCCTCCTCTGCCCTATTGTCCGTCATGTATCACGCCTCCGCGCCTCCTCTGCCCTATTGTCCGTCATGTATCGCGCCTCCTCTGCCCTATTGTCCGTCATGTATCACGCCTCCTCTGCCCTATTGTCCGTCATGTATCACGCCTCCTCTGCCCTATTGTCCGTCATGTATCACGCCTCCGCGCCTCCTCTGCCCTATTGTCCGTCATGTATCACGCCTCCTCTGCCCTATTGTCCGTCATGTATCACGCCTCCGCGCCTCCTCTGCCCTATTGTCCGTCATGTATCGCGCCTCCTCTGCCCTATTGTCCGTCATGTATCGCGCCTCCTCTGCCCTATTGTCCGTCATGCATCGCGCCTCCTCTGCCCTATTATCCGTCATGTATCACGCCTCCGCGCCTCCTCTGCCCTATTGTCCGTCATGTATCACGCCTCCTCTGCCCTATTGTCCGTCATGTATCACGCCTCCTCTGCCCTATTGTCCGTCATGTATCACGCCTCCGCGCCTCCTCTGCCCTATTGT
Organism: Pseudophryne corroboree; assembly: GCF_028390025.1. Classification (NCBI taxonomy): domain Eukaryota; kingdom Metazoa; phylum Chordata; class Amphibia; order Anura; family Myobatrachidae; genus Pseudophryne; species Pseudophryne corroboree. The sequence continues at coordinate 60,273 of NW_026968432.1, forward strand.
CCGTCATGTATCACGCCTCCTCTGCCCTATTGTCCGTCATGTATCACGCCTCCTCTGCCCTATTGTTCGTCATGTATCACGCCTCCGCGCCTCCTCTGCCCTATTGTCCGTCATGTATCACGCCTCCGCGCCTCCTCTCCCCTATTGTCCGTCATGTATCACGCCTCCTCTGCCCTATTGTCCATCATGTATCACGCCTCCTCTGCCCTATTGTCCGTCATGTATCACGCCTCCTCTGCCCTATTGTCCGTCATGTATCACTCCTCCGCGCCTCCTCTCCCCTATTGTCAGTCATGTATCACGCCTCCTCTGCCCTATTGTCCGTCATGTATCACGCCTCCTCTGCCCTATTGTCCGTCATGTATCACGCCTCCGTGCCTCCTCTGCCCTATTGTCCGTCATGTATCACGCCTCCGCGCCTTCTCTCCCCTATTGTCAGTCATGTATCACGCCTCCTCTGCCCTATTGTCCGTCATGTATCACGCCTCCGTGCCTCCTCTGCCCTATTGTCCGTCATGTATCACGCCTCCGCGCCTCCTCTCCCCTATTGTCCGTCATGTATCACGCCTCCGTGCCTCCTCTGCCCTATTGTCCGTCATGTATCACGCCTCCGTGCCTCCTCTGCCCTATTGTCCGTCATGTATCACGCCTCCGCGCCTCCTCTGCCCTATTGTCCGTCATGTATCACGCCTCCTCTGCCCTATTGTCCGTCATGTATCACGCCTCCGCGCCTCCTCTGCCCTATTGTCCGTCATGTATCACGCCTCCGCTGCCCTATTGTCCGTCATGTATCACGCCTCCGCGCCTCCTCTGCCCTATTGTCAGTCATGTATCACGCCTCCTCTGCCCTATTGTCCGTCATGTATCACGCCTCCTCTGCCCTATTGTCCGTCATGTATCACGCCTCCGCGCCTCCTCTGCCCTATTGTCCGTCATGTATCACGCCTCCGCTGCCCTATTGTCCGTCATGTATCACGCCTCCGCGCCTCCTCTGCCCTATTGTCAGTCATGTATCACGCCTCCTCTGCCCTATTGTCCGTCATGTATCACGCCTCCTCTGCCCTATTGTCCGTCATGTATCACGCCTCCGCGCCTCCTCTGCCCTATTGTCCGTCATGTATCACGCCTCCTCTGCCCTATTGTCCGTCATGTATCACGCCTCCTCTGCCCTGTTGTCCGTCATGTATCGCGCCTCCTCTGCCCTATTGTCCGTCATGTATCACGCCTCCGCGCCTCCTCTGCCCTATTGTCCGTCATGTATCACGCCTCCGCGCCTCCTCTGCCCTATTGTCCGTCATGTATCACGCCTCCGCGCCTCCTCTGCCCTATTGTCCGTCATGTATCGCGCCTCCTCTGCCCTATTGTCCGTCATGTATCGCGCCTCCTCTGCCCTATTGTCCGTCATGTATCGCGTCTCCTCTGCCCTATTGTCCGTCATGTATCGCGCCTCCTCTGCCCTATTGTCCGTCATGTATCGCGCCTCCTCTGCCCTATTATCCGTCATGTATCACGCCTCCGCGCCTCCTCTGCCCTATTGTCCGTCATGTATCGCGCCTCCTCTGCCCTATTGTCTGTCATGTATCGCGCCTCCTCTGCCCTATTGTCCGTCATGTATCGCGCCTCCTCTGCCCTATTATCCGTCATGCATCGCGCCTCCTCTGCCCTATTATCCGTCATGTATCACGCCTCCGCGCCTCCTCTGCCCTATTGTCCGTCATGTATCGCGCCTCCTCTGCCCTATTGTCTGTCATGTATCGCGCCTCCTCTGCCCTATTGTCCGTCATGTATCGCGCCTCCTCTGCCCTATTATCCGTCATGCATCGCGCCTCCTCTGCCCTATTATCCGTCATGTATCACGCCTCCGCGCCTCCTCTGCCCTATTGTCCGTCATGTATCGCGCCTCCTCTGCCCTATTGTCCGTCATGCATCGCGCCTCCTCTGCCCTATTATCCGTCATGTATCACGCCTCCGCGCCTCCTCTGCCCTATTGTCCGTCATGTATCACGCCTCCTCTGCCCTATTGTCCGTCATGTATCACGCCTCCTCTGCCCTATTGTCCGTCATGTATCACGCCTCCTCTGCCCTATTATCCGTCATGTATCACGCCTCCGCTCCTCCTCTGCCCTATTGTCCGTCATGTATCACGCCTCCTCTGCCCTATTGTCCGTCATGCATCACGCCTCCGTGCCTCCTCTGCCCTATTGTCCGTCATGTATCACGCCTCCGCTCCTCCTCTGCCCTATTGTCCGTCATGTATCACGCCTCCTCTGCCCTATTATCCGTCATGTATCACGCCTCCGCTCCTCCTCTGCCCTATTGTCCGTCATGTATCACGCCTCCTCTGCCCTATTGTCCGTCATGCATCACGCCTCCGTGCCTCCTCTGCCCTATTGTCCGTCATGTATCACGCCTCCGCGCCTCCTCTGCCCTATTGTCCGTCATGTATCACGCCTCCGTGCCTCCTCTGCCCTATTGTCCGTCATGTATCACGCCTCCGCGCCTCCTCTGCCCTGCTGTCCGTCATGTATCACGCCTCCGCGCCTCCTCTGCCCTGCTGTCCGTCATGTATCACGCCTCCGCGCCTCCTCTGCCCTGCTGTCCGTCATGTATCACGCCTCCGCGCCTCCTCTGCCCTGCTGTCCGTCATGTATCACGCCTCCACGCCTCCTCTGCCCTATTGTCCGTCATGTATCACGCCTCCGCGCCTCCTCTGCCCTATTGTCCGTCATGTATCACGCCTCCTCTGCCCTATTGTCCGTCATGTATCACGCCTCCTCTCCCCTATTGTCCGTCATGTATCACGCCTCCGCTCCTCCTCTGCCCTATTGTCCGTCATGTATCACGCCTCCGTGCCTCCTCTGCCCTATTGTCCGTCATGTATCACGCCTCCGCGCCTCCTCTGCCCTGCTGTCCGTCATGTATCACGCCTCCGCGCCTCCTCTGCCCTGCTGTCCGTCATGTATCACGCCTCCGCGCCTCCTCTGCCCTATTGTCCATCATGTATCACGCCTCCGCGCCTCCTCTCCCCTATTGTCCGTTATGATCTGTATTGATGAGGTTGTACTGCGCAGTGTATACTGTATCTGTGCGTCAGTGTGAAGGTGCCGGATACTGACGTGTGCCTGCGCCATGCACCCGCTTCCCCGCCAATGGTTCACAGTGTGAGCCACAGCCACCACCTCCGCCCTGGGTCAGCTCACTCACCCACCTAGCCTGGCCCACAGTACCAACTAGGGAAGAGTACGTGTCTTCTTCTACGGGCAGTGCTCATATACACCCATCAGTCAGTCCTAATATTACATAGGTCCCCCTCATGCCACCAAACAGCCCTGACCCCTGGAGGTATGGACTCCGCAAGCGCTCCAGATCCCTGCTGCTCCAGCCCCCGCACAAGATCCCTGCTGCTCCCCCCCCCACCACTACCCGCGCAGCCTCCCCTGCTGTTCCAGCCCCGCGCAGCCTCCCCTGCTGCTTCGGCCAACCCCCCTGCGCAGCCTCCCCTGCAGCTTCGCCCCCCCCCGCGCAGCCTCCCCTGCTGCTTCGGGCCCCCCCCCACGCGGCCTCCCCTGCTGCTTCCCCCCCCCCCCCCCCACGCAGCCTCCCCTGCTGCTCCCCCCCCCCCCCCACCCACCCCCACGCAGCCTCCCCTGCTGCTCCAGCCCAGTCACCAATATCACTGGTAGTTATACTGTAAGTACTATTCTAGCGCTGGGAAAAATATACAGCAACACTGATCGTAAAATATAACAGGAATGCTAACCCCACCAACAAATGGCACTGTGTAACTAGCTCCCTCATATAGATACATAATCCACCAGGATACATTTCCAGACAAATGTGATTCCAAAAATCTTTTTTTCATGCAGTAAAATAAATTAATAATAAAAAAAAAACCAATAACTAATCCCCAGACAGTCACTGCTGGGCCGGTAACCACGGTGATCCGCTGATAATAACTAATCCCTGGACAGTCACTGCTGGGCCGGTAACAACGGTGATCCGCTGATAATAACTAATCCCCGGACAGTCACTGCTGGGCCGGTAACAACGGCGATCCGCTGATAATAACTAATCCCCGGACAGTCACTGCTGGGCCGGGAACAACGGTGATCCGCTGATAATAACTAATCCCCAGACAGTCACTGCTGGGCCGGGAACAACGGTGATCCGCTGATAATAACTAATCCCCGGACAGTCACTGCTGGGCCGGGAACAACGGTGATCCGCTGATAATAACTAATCCCCGGACAGTCACTGCTGGGGCGGGAACAACTGTGATCCGCTGATAATAACTAATCCCCGGACAGTCACTGCTGGGCCGGTAATAACGGTGATCCGCTGATAATAACTAATCCCCAGACAGTCACTGCTGGGCCGGGAACAACGGTGATCCGCTGATAACTAATCCCCGGACAGTCACTGCTGGGCCGGGAACAACGGTGATCCGCTGATAATAACTAATCCCCGGGCAGTCACTGCTGGGCCGGGAACAACGGTGATCCGCTGATAACTAATCCCCGGACAGTCACTGCTGGGCCGGGAACAACGGTGATCTGCTGATAATAACTAATCCCCGGACAGTCACTGCTGGGCCGGTAACAACGGTGATCCGCTGATAATAACTAATCCCCAGACAGTCACTGCTGGGCCGGTAACAACGGTGATCCGCTGATAATAATTAATCCCCAGACAGTCACTGCTGGGCCGGTAACAACGGTGATCCGCTGATAATAACTAATCCCCGGACAGTCACTGCTGGGCTGGTAACGGTGATCCGCTGATAACTAATCCCCGGACAGTCACTGCTGGGCCGGTAACAACGGTGATCCGCTGATAATAACTAATCCCCGGACAGTCACTGCTGGGCCGGGAACAACGGTGATCCGCTGATAATAACTAATCCCCGGACAGTCACTGCTGGGCAGGTAACAATGATGATCCGCTGATGATAACTAATCCCCGGACAGTCACTGCTGGGCCGGGAACAACGGTGATCCGCTGATAACTAATCCCCGGACAGTCACTGCTGGGCCGGGAACAACGGTGATCCGCTGATAATAACTAATCCCCGTGCTGTCACTACAACGATGATCCGCTGATAATAACTAATCCCCAGACAGTCACTGCTGGGCAGGTAACAACTGTGATCCGCTGATAACTAATCCCCGGACAGTCACTGCTGGGCCGGTAACAACGGTGATCCGCTGATAATAACCAATCCCCAGACAGTCACTGCTGGGCCGGTAACAACGGTGATCCGCTGATAATAACTAATCCCCAGACAGTCACTGCTGGGCCGGGAACAACGGTGATCCGCTGATAATAACTAATCCCCGGACAGTCACTGCTGGGCCGGGAACAACGGTGATCCGCTGATAATAACTAATCCCCGGACAGTCACTGCTGGGCAGGTAATAACGGTGATCCGCTGATAATAACTAATCCCCGGACAGTCACTGCTGGGCCGGGAACAACGGTGATCCGCTGATAATAACCAATCCCCGGACAGTCACTGCTGGGCCGGTAATAACGGTGATCCGCTGATAATAACTAATCCCCGGACAGTCACTGCTGGGCCGGGAACAACGGTGATCCGCTGATAATAACTAATCCCCGTGCTGTCACTACAACGATGATCCGCTGATAATAACTAATCCCCAGACAATCACTGCTGGGCCGGGAACAACGGTGATCCGCTGATAATAACTAATCCCCGGACAGTCACTGCTGGGCCGGGAACAACGGTGATCCGCTGATAATAACTAATCCCCGGACAGTAGCTGGGCCGGGAACAACGGTGATCCGCTGATAATAACTAATCCCCGGACAGTCACTGCTGGGCCGGGAACAACGGTGATCCGCTGATAATAACTAATCCCCAGACAGTCACTGCTGGGCCGGTAACAACGGTGATCCGCTGATAATAACTAATCCCCAGACAGTCACTGCTGGGCCGGTAACAGCGGTGATCCGCTGATAATAACTAATCCCCGGACAGTCACTGCTGGGCCGGGAACCACTGTGATCCGCTGATAATAACTAATCCCCGGACAGTCGCTGCTGGGCCGGGAACAACTGTGATCCGCTGATAATAACTAATCCCCGGACAGTCACTGCTGGGCAGGTAACAACTGTGATCTGCTGATAATAACTAATCCCCGGACAGTCACTGCTGGGCCGGGAACAACTGTGATCCGCTGATAATAACTAATCCCCGGACAGTCACTGCTGGGCAGGTAACAACTGTGATCCGCTGATAATAACTAATCCCCGGACAGTCACTGCTGGGCAGGTAACAATGATGATCTGCTGATAATAACTAATCCCCGTGCTGTCACTACAACGATGATCCGCTGATAATAACTAATCCCCAGACAGTCACTGCTGGGCCGGGAACAACGGTGATCCGCTGATAATAACTAATCCCCAGACAGTCACTGCTGGGCCGGGAACAACGGTGATCCGCTGATAATAACTAATCCCCGGACAGTCACTGCTGGGCCGGGAACAACGGTGATCCGCTGATAATAACTAATCCCCGGACAGTAGCTGGGCCGGGAACAACGGTGATCCGCTGATAATAACTAATCCCCGGACAGTCACTGCTGGGCCGGTAACAACGGTGATCCGCTGATCATAACTAATCCCCGGACAGTCACTGCTGGGCCGGGAACAACTGTGATCCGCTGATAATAACTAATCCCCGGACAGTCACTGCTGGGCAGGTAACAACGGTGATCTGCTGATAATAACTAATCCCCGTACAGTCACTGCTGGGCCGGGAACAACGATGATCCGCTGATAATAACTAATCCCCAGACAGTCACTGCTGGGACGGTAACAACGGTGATCCGCTGATAATAACTAATCCCCGCACAGTCACTGCTGGGCCGGTAACAACAGTGATCCGCTGATAATAACTAATCCCCAGACAGTCACTGCTGGGACGGTAACAACGGTGATCCGCTGATAATAACTAATCCCCAGACAGTCACTGCTGGGACGGTAACAACAGTGATCCGCTGATAATAACTAATCCCCGCACAGTCACTGCTGGGCCGGTAACAACAGTGATCCGCTGATAATAACTAATCCCCGGACAGTCACTGCTGGGCCGGGAACAACTGTGATCCGCTGATAATAACTAATCCCTGTGCAGTCACTGCTGGGCCGGGAACAACGGTGATCTGCTGATGATAACTAATCCCTGTGCAGTCACTGCTGGGCCGGTAACAACTGTGATCCGCTGATAATAACTAATCCCCGGACAGTCACTGCTGGGCCGGTAACAACGGTGATCCGCTGATAATAACTAATCCCTGGACAGTCACTGCTGGGCCGGTAACAACGGTGATCCGCTGATAATAACTAATCCCCGGACAGTCACTGCTGGGCCGGGAACAACGGTGATCCGCTGATAACTAATCCCCGGACAGTCACTGCTGGGCCGGTAACAACGGCGATCCGCTGATAACTAATCTCCGGACAGTCACTGCTGGGCCGGTAACAATGGCGATCCGCTGATAACTAATCCCCGGACAGTCACTGCTGGGCCGGTAACAACGGTGATCCGCTGATAATAACTAATCCCCGGACAGTCACTGCTGGGCCGGTAAAAACGGTGATCCGCTGATAATAACTAATCCCCGGACAGTCACTGCTGGGCCGGTAACAACGGTGATCCGCTGATAATAACTAATCCCCGGACAGTCACTGCTGGGCCGGTAACAACTGTGATCCGCTGATAACTAATCCCCGGACAGTCACTGCTGGGCCGGGAACAACGGTGATCCGCTGATAATAACTAATCCCCGGACAGTCACTGCTGGGCCGGGAACCACGGTGATCCGCTGATAATAACTAATCCCCAGACAGTCACTGCTGGGCCGGTAACAACGGTGATCCGCTGATAATAACTAATCCCCGGACAGTAGCTGGGCCGGGAACAACGGTGATCCGCTGATAATAACTAATCCCCGGACAGTCACTGCTGGGCCGGGAACAACGGTGATCCGCTGATAACTAATCCCCAGACAGTCACTGCTGGGCCGGTAACAACGGTGATCCGCTGATAATAACTAATCCCCGGACAGTCACTGCTGGGCCGGGAACCACTGTGATCCGCTGATAATAACTAATCCCCGGACAGTCGCTGCTGGGCCGGGAACAACTGTGATCCGCTGATAATAACTAATCCCCGGACAGTCACTGCTGGGCAGGTAACAACGGTGATCTGCTGATAATAACTAATCCCCGGACAGTCACTGCTGGGCCGGGAACAACTGTGATCCGCTGATAATAACTAATCCCCGGACAGTCACTGCTGGGCAGGTAACAACGATGATCCGCTGATAATAACTAATCCCCAGACAGTCACTGCTGGGCCGGGAACAACGGTGATCCGCTGATAATAACTAATCCCCGGACAGTCACTGCTGGGCCGGGAACAACGGTGATCCGCTGATAATAACTAATCCCCGGACAGTCACTGCTGGGCCGGGAACAACGGTGATCCGCTGATAATAACTAATCCCCGTGCTGTCACTACAACGATGATCCGCTGATAATAACTAATCCCCGGACAGTCACTGCTGGGCCGGGAACAACTGTGATCCGCTGATAATAACTAATCCCCGGACAGTCACTGCTGGGCAGGTAACAACGATGATCCGCTGATAATAACTAATCCCCAGACAGTCACTGCTGGGCCGGTAACAACGGTGATCCGCTGATAATAACTAATCCCCGGACAGTCACTGCTGGGCCGGTAACCACGGCGATCCGCTGATAATAACTAATCCCCGGACAGTCACTGCTGGGCCGGTAACAACGGTGATCCGCTGATAATAACTAATCCCCGGACAGTCACTGCTGGGCCGGTAACAACGGCGATCCGCTGATAACTAATCCCCGGACAGTCACTGCTGGGCCGGTAACCACGGTGATCCGCTGATAATAACTAATCCCCAGACAGTCACTGCTGGGCCGGTAACAACGGTGATCCGCTGATAATAACTAATCCCCAGACAGTCACTGCTGGGCCGGTAACAACGGTGATCCGCTGATAATAACTAATCCCCGGACAGTCACTGCTGGGCCGGGAACAACGGTGATCCGCTGATAATAACTAATCCCCGGACAGTCACTGCTGGGCCGGGAACCACTGTGATCCGCTGATAATAACTAATCCCTGGACAGTCACTGCTGGGCCGGTAACAACGGTGATCCGCTGATAATAACTAATCCCCAGACAGTCACTGCTGGGCCGGTAACAACGGTGATCCGCTGATAACTAATCCCCGGACAGTCACTGCTGGGCCGGTAACAACGGCGATCCGCTGATAATAACTAATCCCCGGACAGTCACTGCTGGGCCGGGAACAACGGTGATCCGCTGATAATAACTAATCCCCGGACAGTCACTGCTGGGCCGGTAACAACGGTGATCCGCTGATAATAACTAATCCCCGGACAGTCACTGCTGGGGCGGGAACAACTGTGATCCGCTGATAATAACTAATCCCCGGACAGTCACTGCTGGGCCGGTAACAACGGTGATCCGCTGATAATAACTAATCCCCGGACAGTCACTGCTGGGCCGGTAACAACGGTGATCCGCTGATAATAACTAATCCCCGGACAGTCACTGCTGGGCCGGTAACAACGGTGATCTGCTGATAATAACTAATCCCCAGACAGTCACTGCTGGGCCGGTAACAACGGTGATCTGCTGATAATAACTAATCCCCAGACAGTCACTGCTGGGCCGGTAACAACATACACATACAGCGTAACGCAGCATATACAGGCACATACAGAATTACACAGACTGCGGTCCAGCCGTCGCACTCTTGCCCGTCTCTCGCACTCTGGGCCGGACGCCCATCCTCCGCGCTCAGATCTTTGTTTGGCTATTTTTCTAACTTCCAGCACGCCAGCTTGAAGGACTGAGTGTTCACTTGCCGCCTAATATATCTCACCACCCGCCAGGTGCTATGGTAACGGGATAATCAGTGATATTTACATCACCTCTCAGTGGTTTGGCTGTTACGGCTGATGGTTGTATATATAGTGTGTACGCATGTTATATACAGTGGTGTGGATGTTATGGCTGATAGGTGTATATATCAGGATTTTGGTACTTACCGATAAATCGCTTTCTCCGATTCCACAGGGGCCACTGGAGCGCAGATACAGTGGGGATATAGTAGGCAGTAACTGGGAGCTGGCACTTTAAATTTATAACCATGTGACTAGCTCCTCCCATACTATATCCCCCCTCCAAGCCAGTCTAGTTAAAACTGTGCCCGAGGAGAGCTGGAAAAGACCAACTAAACAGGAGAACACCCAGGAAACCTGGAAATATAGTGAGAGGGTAATAGGAACAAAACGAGCAGTCACACAGTGACATGCAACCCGATAAGTGAAGTAGGAGGAAACAGCGCTGGGCGGGCGTCCAGTGGCCCCTGTGGAATCGGAGAAAGGGATTTATCGGTAAGTACCAAAATCCTGATTTCTCCTTCATCCACTAGGGGCCACAGCAGTGCAGATACAATGGGGACGTCCCAGAGCTCCCAAGACGGAGGGAGAGCGCTCGCTGAGAGTCCTGCAAAACCGCTCGACCAAACTGACGCAGAGGCCGCAAAAGTGTCAAACCTGACAAATGCATGTTGTCCCAAATGGCAGCGCGACATAAGGTAGTAATGGAAACCCCGCGGGCGGCCGCCACGAAGGTCCCACAAAGCGCATAGAGTGCGCCAAAATGGAAGATGGAGGCTCTCGAGAAACTGTCAGAGCAGCCTGTCTGATGGCCAGACGTAGTCAACGGCTGCTTGGAAACCGGCCATCCAGGACGGGAGCATCGTACAGAACAAATAAGAAATCAGACCTCCGAATAGCCTAAGTCCTATCCACCTAGATTCGGAGCGCTACATCATCCAAAGATCTCGAATTCGGTGAATCCGCCGAGAGGGCAGAACCACAAGTGGCTGATTTATGTGAAAAGCGGACACCACCTGCGGGAGAAACGACATTGGAGTAAGAAGCTCAGCCGAAACCTCATGGAATATCGGGTAAGGAGACCGAAGAGAGAGAGAGAAAGAGAGTCCTAAGCTCTGACGCCCGTCTGGCCGAAGCCAGAGCCAGGAGAAAGACCACCGTCCAGGTGAGATATTTCATCACCAACTCCAGAGGCTCAAATAACGGAGACTGCAGAAAAGTGAGGACCAGGTTGAGGCCCCATGGTGTCGTTGGAGGATGAAAGGGAGGCTGCATTCAGAGAACTCCCTGCAAGAAGGTCTGAAATTCCAGCAGCAAGGTTTATTTCCCTTGGAAGAAAAACCGAAAGAGCAGTGACCTGAACCTCAAGTGAACCTAGTCGAAGCCCTGCCGAGAAGACCACCGGAGAAAACGAAGAAGGTGGCTAAATGAAAAACGAAAGGGGAAAACCCTCATCGGTCACACCAGGCCACCTAAAGTTTCCAAATGAGTTAATAGTGAGACGATGTGACTGACTTCTGAGCTCGGAGCATAGTGGGTATAACCATACGAGGAAACCCTTTTCTCAGATGGCCTTCTTAACAGCCACGTCGTCAAACGAAGCCTGCGCAAGGCTGAATAAAGAAAAGGACCCTGTTAAAGCAGATCATCCCGCAGAGGCAGGAGCCAAGGCTCCTCTACTGATAACACGTGTAGGGCGGAGTACCAAGTCCTGTGCGGCCAAACTGGGGCCACCAGGAGCACTAGCGCGTATCCTCCCTGTATGCGGTGCAGAACCCGAAGTAGCAACTGGAAAGGAGGAAAGAGAAACGAACCAGAAGTTCCAAGGAGCCGTGAGGGCATCCACGGCTACTGCCGCCAAGACTCGCGTACGAGAGTAGCAAAGAGGCAGGTGAAGGGTCAGGCGGAACGCCATGAGGTCAACCTGGGGTCCCCCCCCCCCCCCATCGGCGGACTATCTGACGAAACACCTGGGGATTGAGTATCCACTCCCCCCGGTGTATGATGTGGCGGCTGAGAGAATCTGATTCCCTATTGTCCACCCCTGGAATGAAGATTGCCGACAAAGTCAGAGCGTTTACCTCTGCCCAGAGGAGGACATAGGAGACCTTTCTCATCGCCGCCCTTGTCCGAAGAGAGAGAGGATCTTGTCCTGAGGAAGAAAAAACCCTCTGACGAACCGTGACGAGAACCATCCCCTGTGCGAGGGGCAAAAGTGGGACTTCGGGAAGTTCAGGATCCACCTGTGCCGAATCAGAAGATCCTGGGTTATCCGGGTATTCCAAAGCAACAGGCCTGCAGAGTGTGTCTGCAGCAGTAGATTTTCCAGATAAGGGACTATCGTCCCACCCTGCCTTTGAAGCAGGGCCATCCCGACCGCTGAGAACACTCTGGGAGCAGAAGAGACCGAACAGAAGGGCCAGAAAGTGGAAATGAGCATCCGGTATCGCGAACTGGAGAAAACCCTGATGAGGAGGTCAAATGGGAACATGTAAGTAGGCATCTTTGATGTCTAAGGACGCCATAAACTCGTTTTGCTGCAAACTGGCAATAACAGTCTGAAGGGACTCCTCAAAAATGGAATGAGATCCTTTTAGTTCAGAATAGGCCTGGCCGAGCCATCCGGCTTCGGTACGAGAAAACGGCCTGAGTAATAGCCCCGTTTCCAAGGATGTGAGGGAATCAGCACCCCTGCAGATAGAAGCCTCTGGAACGCCGCCTGCAGGGCGACCCTTCTGTCGTTGGAAACTGGCAAACCCGAGGTGAAGAAACACTGAGGCGGTTGGATTCAAAAATCTAGCATGTAACCGCAAGTGATGAGATCCCCGACCCAAGCATCTGGACAGGATTGTACCCAGGCCTCCCTGAAACCCTACAGACAAGGTCCTACCCTGGGATCCCCCAAGTGGGAGGAAGGCCCATGATGCGGTGGGTGTGGTGGAGGACTTAACATCAGGTTGGGTCGAGGTTGTTGAACCTCTGCCTCAGCCTCTACCACCAGATCCATGTGTGACAGAGGCGCCGCCTCGAAACCTGGAAGGGGCACAAAAGGACCGAAAGGAAGGACTGTAATAGGACCGTCGAGGAGCTGGAGCAGCAGTGGGAAGATAAGCGGACTTACCCCCAGTGGCTTGAGAAATCCAGGCATTAAGATCCTTTCCAAACAGGCCCGTAAAGGGCAACGCCTCTGCTGCCCTCTAGGATTCAGTCGCCACCTGCCACCGTCTCAGTCAGAGAGCTCCGCTAGCCAAGAAAGCCAAAGCGGAAATTCCGGCTTCAAGGACACAGGCGTCCTTGGAGGCCTCACAAAGAAATAAAGCAGATTTGCCAATACGATCTGCCAAAGGCATCAGTTGATCCTAATGCAAACCGTACTGGAGCCCTGAGGACGACTGTACCCCAACAACCTACCTGTGCCGGGTAAAGTAGAAACCCTGCTACCGCATATTTCTATGAGACTGCTCCTTCAGCGAGGTTGCTCCAGGAACCGGTATTTTCTTGGACCGACAAGACACCGAGGGGTATACCATTGGAGGGGTCTCGTATCGTTTCCTGCTATCTGCGGGGAAAGGATAGGAAGACAAACATTGTTTGATACCTGAATCTTGCATTCGGATGTTTCCAGGCCGTCAGGAGCGCATCCAGCTCATCAGAAACTGGAAAAGTCGCTGTCCGATTTCGATTGGTGCTAAACCCCGAGGGACGTGAAGTGTCCAGTTCCGCCTCTTTCACCTGCAGCACCAGACGAAGTGCTGCCATAAGCGTCTCGATACCCTGAGACACTGGTTCAGATTCCTCATTAACCCGATCGTCATCAGTAACCTGGACACCTTACGCCTCCTCAATAGAGGCATCTCATCAGTAGAGTCGTGTAACATTGAGGTTAGTAACCTCTTTTCCCGAAACCTGGGGAGGAGAAATTACGGACAGAGTCTCTGGTTAACAAAGACAATACCTGTGTAAACTTGAGCTGTCCAAACAGAAGCGTTCCGCTGGTGCGATCAGGTCTGAGCAGATGACGCTCTACCATCCTCATAACAGGAAATCTCTGACTGTCCTGAGTGAACGTCTCATAACTTGTCGGACCTGTGAAAAAACTTTCGTGCTGCTTTGAGGTAGAAAAAAGCAGACCCGGGGAGGGGATAAAAGAGCGTAGCCACCTGTAGTCCCTGCCCTATATCGTGCAGTGACAGGCACATTTTACTGTCTAATGCCCAACACATTCCCCAAATTACAGAATAAGTATCACCTGTGGTCCAGAACTAGACATGAATCCAGGTGTTGTCCATAGACACTGGCCGCAGCTCACAATAAGGAACAATAAAGGGAGAGCAGTACCCGTCCTGAATATGTACTACTAAAATAGTGACAATGCTAAATTCCTTTTGTCGTAATTATAACCCTTTATGAAGTCTAAGAACACTGTACGCTGTTTACTTAAGAAGTACCGTAATGGTACGCTATTTGCGTAACGATCGCTCAGCAGTAAGCGAGACGCTCAAGCGTCACGTTCGCTCACGGCCCAGTGATCACAGGACACGTTATTGGCTATGACTAGAGTAATGATTCGCTATGGCGTGGCTTACGCTCAAGACCACGAGGTCACCAGCGGTGCAGACGCTCACAATGCTATACCTTTATGTCTAGACCTTATACTAATGAAATACACAGAATACCTTAATGTGAATACAGGGTGTACGTGCAACCTTGTGTAACCTGACTAACTACAAGGCTGCTTGAGCGTCACCGACGCTCAAGTGAACACTTAATACTATAGAAAATACACAGATACTGGTTTAGGGTCCGAAGCCTATTAACTGTATTATATCTAATATACTTGTAAAAAGGGGATAACAGTACAAATGATACACTCCAATATAACAAAGACTTCCTAACCACAGAACTAAACAATAAATACAAAAAGACAATACTACACTGACCTAAATGCAATACAATACAATACTATAATACAATGAGAGATATAAGAGAAAAGAGGAGAGAGAGAGAGACGGGGAGAGATGAGAGAAATTGGCTCACAGTAAGACAATGATTACGGAGAGAAAACTTACGCACAAAGGGTATGATCGCATGCGCCTCGATATCCAGCTCCCGGCTATCAGCAGATAACCGTTGATGAGAGAGTGAAGTTGGATATGGTCGGCCTGCCTATTTATGCCCCACACACAATGCAATCTCATAGTCCCTACAATCCCATTGTCCATTGGCCGAAGGAATTCGGCCCTGCATCATAACAAAAGGTCATAGGGTGATTCATACAGGTGGGCTGTGACGATTTCCAACAGCTCAGGTGGGTGGGAAACTAGGTTTCCCGCCGCATACCTGAGTATGAGTAAATAATAGAAATGGACATAAACTTCTTATGTCCATAACTATTCGCACGAGCGATTAATACGCTCCAAACCAACACCGGAATATTGCTAATTAAATACTCTTCCGATGGGTACCAAACACTGCTGTATGATTCCTGTTAGACCCTTCGTACGATGCAAAGAGGGATTCCTCAGCTCAGGGACATTCTATTTTAACCAAACTTTCAGAATCTATCAAAGGGACCATGATCTATAAACTACATTAATTGTGAACATTTGTAACGAATGAGTCGCACGCTACGACTACATACTCTTTACCGTAAATACGCATACCGTGCGAGCGGGTGCACGCAATAGCGGGTATGCGCAGTCACGGGAAAGCGCACGCATGCGCAGCATGTACCAGTGTGCGGTGCAAATATGGCAGTGTGCATAGAGACATTTTTCTGACTTTGACAATAGTAATACATGTCCCTTGTGCGCCCCGCTGTTCTATGTGGCACGGAGGAGCCTCTAGTGTTGGAAGTAACCGCACTAGTTCATGTCAATCTAGCATTCGAAAACACAGAGCTGACACCGTGTTTAAGCCCCGCCCCTCCCCGCTATGGCACCTGTTTCTAAAACTAATAGCGCTAGCAGATCATATAACTGAGTGGGAAGCTCCGTTTTTATGTCTCCCCCGCTCTGAAAGCACCTATGCTGTCTGGCAGGCTGGGAGCTGAACCCAGGACCCCTAGTGGCCGCAATACGGAGCATGACAATCTGTATGATGGGACCTGAACGCGGGTCACTGTCCGTGGGAGTCCGTCTCCCCTACCATTAGGCAATGGGCACCGCACTACAAGCTCCTGCTACTGGCCGCCAGCGCGCGCTGAGACTCCGGTGCAGAGAGCCGCAGTCGGGTGTAAGCTCCGCCCCCCCGTTATGGCACCCAATTAAAAAAAATTAGTGCGTTAGCGTGATTAAGTGGAGGGGGCTTGCATCCCCTGCCGGTAATGCTAGCCGCGGCCAGGACCTTAATAAGGAGATCAGGAGATCCCTGGTTCTGTACATATTACACAGCATGCTGCTGTGTGCAGAGCGTGAGAGCAAGGGTCTGTGTGTGCAGCGCCCCCGCCCTGCCTATCATACCGCTGCTGGGCGTTGGTGACCCCGACTCCCGCTGCAAACAGCGGAGTCCGGTCAGATGGAGACACATACTCACCGCTGCCGGGTCTTTGTGCTGATGGAGTGGCCCCGACACGCGCCGCACGCAGCGGTGTCCGGCCAGTCTCCAGAAATGTGTCTCTTCAGCCGGGGAACCAGCCCAAGCCGCACGCAGCTGCGATGGGACCCCTCCGGCAGCTCCCGCGGTGCAGACTGGCAGAGGCAGAGCTGCCAGTCTGTGAGTGCAAGAAAGAAAAACAAAAAGAAAACTAAAATCTTCAGAGAAGACCCAAGTGACCAGCTCCTTTGGGCACTAAAATAAGACTGGACTGGCTTGGAGGGGGTACATAGTAGGGGAGGAGCTAGTCACATGGTTATAAATTTAAAGTGCCAGCTCCCAGTAACTGTCTACTATATCCCCATTGTATCTGCACTCCAGTGTCTCCTAGTGGATGAAGGAGAAATAGTGTATATGCATGTTATATACAGTGGTGTAGGGGAATGGATATGTATTGCATTTACAGTGAACGTGGTAGAGCGGAATGGCGGTATGATTTGACACGCCCATCTTTTCTATGATATTATTGTCTCCTGCAGTGCATTGTGGGAGTGGCTGGCGGGGCGACACGTGCTGCGCTTACTGTGCACCAGGCCAGACGGGACAACATGGCTGATGTTTGTGCCAAGGATGGCAGCCAGGTAAGCAGCTCTGTATTATGTGGAGGGCGCTGTGTGTCTCAGATGGGGCATTGGTAGGCTGGTCACTGAGTATGTGCCTTGTCTCTCACAGGAGACCCTGGTGAATCTGGCAGGACTGCTCCTCAGTCTCCTGGTGGTACCTCTTGTGTCGGACAGTGTATGGTGAGTATCACTATTGCACAAGGGAGATGTATCCGTGTAGCCGCAGCTTCAATTCCCAACCTATGGCGGTCGTGAAAATAGTCCCTTACTGTCGACATGCCGACTGTCGGTATTGTGAGGGTTCATGGTACAGGGGGAGTTATTGTGACCGTCTGTCACATACCTACATCCCGACCCCAGGGATAGGGATCAGTCCGTGCAACCAGTCTAGTAATGGCAGCTGCTCGCTGAGTCCTCAGAGGGATGAGTCCAGGGGTAGGGATCAGTCCATGCAACATGTCTAGTAATGGCAGCTGCTCGCTGAGTCCTCAGAGGGATGAGTCCAGGGGTAGGGATCAGTCCGTGCAACCAGTCTAGTAATGGCAGCTGCTCGCTGAGTCCTCAGAGGGATGAGTCCAGGGGTAGGGATCAGTCCGTGCAACCAGTCTAGTAATGGCAGCTGCTCGCTGAGTCCTCAGAGGGATGAGTCCAGGGGTAGGGATCAGTCCATGCAACCAGTCTAGTAATGGCAGCTGCTCGCCGAGTCCTCAGAGGGATGAGTCCAGGGATAGGGATCAGTCCATGCAACCAGTCTAGTAATGGCAGCTGCTCGCTGAGTCCTCAGAGGGATGAGTCCAGGGATAGGGATCAGTCCATGCAACATGTCTAGTAATGGCAGCTGCTCGCTGAGTCCTCAGAGGGATGAGTCCAGGGATAGGGATCAGTCCGTGCAACCAGTCTAGTAATGGCAGCTGCTCGCTGAGTCCTCAGAGGGATGAGTCCAGGGGTAGGGATCAGTCCATGCAACCAGTCTAGTAATGGCAGCTGCTCGCCGAGTCCTCAGAGGGATGAGTCCAGGGATAGGGATCAGTCCATGCAACCAGTCTAGTAATGGCAGCTGCTCGCTGAGTCCTCAGAGGGATGAGTCCAGGGGTAGGGATCAGTCCGTGCAACCAGTCTAGTAATGGCAGCTGCTCGCAGAGTCCTCAGAGGGATGAGTCCAGGGATAGGGATCAGTCCGTGCAACCAGTCTAGTAATGGCAGCTGCTCGCTGAGTCCTCAGAGGGATGAGTCCAGGGGTAGGGATCAGTCTTTGCAACCAGTCTAGTAATGGCAGCTGCTCGCTGAGTCCTCAGAGGGATGAGTCCAGGGGTAGGGATCAGTCCGTGCAACCAGTCTAGTAATGGCAGCTGCTCGCTGAGTCCTCAGAGGGATGAGTCCAGGGATAGGGATCAGTCCATGCAACCAGTCTAGTAATGGCAGCTGCTCGCTGAGTCCTCAGAGGGATGAGTCCAGGGGTAGGGATCAGTCCGTGCAACCAGTCTAGTAATGGCAGCTGCTCGCAGAGTCCTCAGAGGGATGAGTCCAGGGATAGGGATCAGTCCGTGCAACCAGTCTAGTAATGGCAGCTGCTCGCTGAGTCCTCAGAGGGATGAGTCCAGGGGTAGGGATCAGTCCATGCAACATGTCTAGTAATGGCAGCTGCTCGCTGAGTCCTCAGAGGGATGAGTCCAGGGGTAGGGATCAGTCCATGCAACATGTCTAGTAATGGCAGCTGCTCGCTGAGTCCTCAGAGGGATGAGTCCAGGGGTAGGGATCAGTCCATGCAACATGTCTAGTAATGACAGCTGCCTGCTGAGTCCTCAGAGGGATGAGTCCAGGGGTAGGGATCAGTCCGTGCAACCAGTCTAGTAATGGCAGCTGCTCGCTGAGTCCTCAGAGGGATGAGTCCAGGGGTAGGGATCAGTCCGTGCAACCAGTCTAGTAATGGCAGCTGCTCGCCGAGTCCTCAGAGGGATGAGTCCAGGGGTAGGGATCAGTCCGTGCAACCAGTCTAGTAATGGCAGCTGCTCGCCGAGTCCTCAGAGGGATGAGTCCAGGGATAGGGATCAGTCCGTGCAACCAGTCTAGTAATGGCAGCTGCTCGCTGAGTCCTCAGAGGGATGAGTCCAGGGGTAGGGATCAGTCCGTGCAACCAGTCTAGTAATGGCAGCTGCTCGCTGAGTCCTCAGAGGGATGAGTCCAGGGGTAGGGATCAGTCCGTGCAACCAGTCTAGTAATGGCAGCTGCTCGCTGAGTCCTCAGAGGGATGAGTCCAGGGATAGGGATCAGTCCGTGCAACCAGTCTAGTAATGGCAGCTGCTCGCTGAGTCCTCAGAGGGATGAGTCCAGGGGTAGGGATCAGTCCGTGCAACCAGTCTAGTAATGGCAGCTGCTCGCTGAGTCCTCAGAGGGATGAGTCCAGGGGTAGGGATCAGTCCATGCAACATGTCTAGTAATGGCAGCTGCTCGCTGAGTCCACAGAGGGATGAGTCCAGGGGTAGGGATCAGTCCATGCAACCAGTCTAGTAATGGCAGCTGCTCGCCGAGTCCTCAGAGGGATGAGTCCAGGGATAGGGATCAGTCCGTGCAACATGTCTAGTAATGGCAGCTGCTCGCTGAGTCCTCAGAGGGATGAGTCCAGGGGTAGGGATCAGTCCGTGCAACATGTCTAGTAATGGCAGCTGCTCGCTGAGTCCTCAGAGGGATGAGTCCAGGGGTAGGGATCAGTCCATGCAACATGTCTAGTAATGGCAGCTGCTCGCCGAGTCCTTAGAGGGATGAGTCCAGGGGTAGGGATCAGTCCATGCCACATGTCTAGTAATGGCAGCTGCTCGCTGAGTCCTCAGAGGGATGAGTCCAGGGGTAGGGATCAGTCCATGCAACATGTCTAGTAATGGCAGCTGCTCGCTGAGTCCTCAGAGGGATGAGTCCAGGGGTAGGGATCAGTCCATGCAACATGTCTAGTAATGGCAGCTGCTCGCCGAGTCCTTAGAGGGATGAGTCCAGGGGTAGGGATCAGTCCATGCCACATGTCTAGTAATGGCAGCTGCTCGCTGAGTCCTCAGAGGGATGAGTCCAGGGGTAGGGATCAGTCCATGCAACATGTCTAGTAATGGCAGCTGCTCGCCGAGTCCTTAGAGGGATGAGTCCAGGGGTAGGGATCAGTCCATGCAATGTGTTTAGTAATGGCAGCTGCTCGCTGAGTCCTCAGAGGGATGAGTCCAGGGGTAGGGATCAGTCCATGCAACATGTCTAGTAATGGCAGCTGCTCGCTGAGTCCTCAGAGGGATGAGTCCAGGGGTAGGGATCAGTCCATGCAATGTGTTTAGTAATGGCAGCTGCTCGCTGAGTCCTCAGAGGGATGAGTCCAGGGGTAGGGATCAGTCCATGCAATGTGTTTAGTAATGGCAGCTGCTCGCTGAGTCCTCAGAGGGATGAGTCCAGGGATAGGGATCAGTCCATGCAACCAGTCTAGTAATGGCAGCTGCTCGCCGAGTCCTTAGAGGGATGAGTCCAGGGGTAGGGATCAGTCCATGCAACCAGTCTAGTAATGGCAGCTGCTCGCCGAGTCCTCAGAGGGATGAGTCCCAGGGGTAGGGATCAGTCCATGCAACATGTCTAGTAAAATCAGGGAATTCAAAGTGGGTGGAGTAAATTACCCAATAAGAGAGTTCATTACTTATAATTCCAAAAATGTAATCTATGCTTTATGATGATTATAGCACTTTTACATAGGAGTCCAGCGACTTCCTGTCGGTGAAACACATGCCGGAACACGTGGCGGCCATCTTCTTCCTGTTTCAGGGTTGTTTTTTTGTCATTTACTGCCACAAATTCAATCTCAGAAAGGTGGGGGGCGGGGGGACACACCGTGATGCGGGGGGGGGGGGGGGGTTGTTTGTCAGCCAGGGGTATATATAGCCGATCTGTTGGGACTATCACCATTCTCCTGATGAGGGTGACTATGTCACGTTGCTAGGTCAGTGCTCATCTTGCCTCATAGGGTCACATTCTACCACAGAGGAGACGGGGAATAATGACCTCGGCTTCTGCATCACACAGAGTAAGACTTAAATGAAGTTGAATTATTTATACGGAGGATGCGCCATTGTGAGGACAGCAGTAACTATAGGCAACCACTCCTGCATTGTTATACTGGATCACTCCCACCCAGACATTATCCAGCTGTTTATGTTCTAGGGTCACCTACCTGCTCTTCCTCCTCCTCACCACCCTTCACCTTTATGCAAATTACCGAGCTGTCCGTTCCATTGTGATGGAAACACTCAACCAATCACGGCTCAGCATTGTACTGGAACACTTTCTGCGGGACGGACGGATTCTGACTCCAGCTGAAGCGAATCGCAGGGAACCGCTTCTACCAGGTGACCCGTCAGTGTATGATGTGTACAGCACCGTGTATATGTTACATGCTCCCAGGTGACCCGTCAGTGTATGATGTGTACAGCACCGTGTATGTGTTACATGCTCCCAGGTGACCCGTCAGTGTATGATGTGTACAGCACCGTGTATATGTTACATGCTCCCAGGTGACCCGTCAGTGTATGATGTGTACAGCACCGTGTATGTGTTACATGCTCCCAGGTGACCCGTCAGTGTATGATGTGTACAGCACCGTGTATATGTTACATGCTCCCAGGTGACCCGTCAGTGTATGATGTGTACAGCACCGTGTATATGTTACATGCTCCCAGGTGACCCCTCAGTGTATGATGTGTACAGCACCGTGTATATGTTACATGCTCCCAGGTGACCCCTCAGTGTATGATGTGTACAGCACCGTGTATATGTTACATGCTCCCAGGTGACCCCTCAGTGTATGATGTGTACAGCACCGTGTATGTGTTACATGCTCCCAGGTGACCCCTCAGTGTATGATGTGTACAGCACCGTGTATATGTTACATGCTCCCAGGTGACCCCTCAGTGTATGATGTGTACAGCACCGTGTATATGTTACATGCTCCCAGGTGACCCCTCAGTGTATGATGTGTACAGCACCGTGTATATGTTACATGCTCCCAGGTGACCCCTCAGTGTATGATGTGTACAGCACCGTGTATATGTTACATGCTCCCAGGTGACCCCTCAGTGTATGATGTGTACAGCACCGTGTATATGTTACATGCTCCCAGGTGACCCCTCAGTGTATGATGTGTACAGCACCGTGTATATGTTACATGCTCCCAGGTGACCCCTCAGTGTATGATGTGTACAGCACCGTGTATATGTTACATGCTCCCAGGTGACCCCTCAGTGTATGATGTGTACAGCACCGTGTATATGTTACATGCTCCCAGGTGACCCCTCAGTGTATGATGTGTACAGCACCGTGTATGTTACATGCTCCCAGGTGACCCCTCAGTGTATGATGTGTACAGCACCGTGTATATGTTACATGCTCCCAGGTGACCCCTCAGTGTATGATGTGTACAGCACCGTGTATATGTTACATGCTCCCAGGTGACCCGTCAGTGTATGATGTGTACAGCACCGTGTATATGTTACATGCTCCCAGGTGACCCCTCAGTGTATGATGTGTACAGCACCGTGTATATGTTACATGCTCCCAGGTGACCCCTCAGTGTATGATGTGTACAGCACCGTGTATGTGTTACATGCTCCCAGGTGACCCCTCAGTGTATGATGTGTACAGCACCGTGTATATGTTACATGCTCCCAGGTGACCCCTCAGTGTATGATGTGTACAGCACCGTGTATGTGTTACATGCTCCCAGGTGACCCCTCAGTGTATGATGTGTACAGCACCGTGTATGTGTTACATGCTCCCAGGTGACCCCTCAGTGTATGATGTGTAGAGCACCGTGTATGTGTTACATGCTCCCAGGTGACCCCTCAGTGTATGATGTGTACAGCACCGTGTATATGTTACATGCTCCCAGGTGACCCCTCAGTGTATGATGTGTACAGCACCGTGTATATGTTACATGCTCCCAGGTGACCCCTCAGTGTATGATGTGTACAGCACCGTGTATGTGTTACATGCTCCCAGGTGACCCCTCAGTGTATGATGTGTACAGCACCGTGTATATGTTACATGCTCCCAGGTGACCCCTCAGTGTATGATGTGTACAGCACCGTGTATATGTTACATGCTCCCAGGTGACCCCTCAGTGTATGATGTGTACAGCACCGTGTATATGTTACATGCTCCCAGGTGACCCCTCAGTGTATGATGTGTACAGCACCGTGTATATGTTACATGCTCCCAGGTGACCCCTCAGTGTATGATGTGTACAGCACCGTGTATATGTTACATGCTCCCAGGTGACCCCTCAGTGTATGATGTGTACAGCACCGTGTATGTGTTACATGCTCCCAGGTGACCCCTCAGTGTATTATGTGTACAGCACCGTGTATGTGTTACATGCTCCCAGGTGACCCCTCAGTGTATGATGTGTACAGCACCGTGTATATGTTACATGCTCCCAGGTGACCCCTCAGTGTATGATGTGTACAGCACCGTGTATATGTTACATGCTCCCAGGTGACCCCTCAGTGTATGATGTGTACAGCACCGTGTATGTTACATGCTCCCAGGTGACCCCTCAGTGTATGATGTGTACAGCACCGTGTATATGTTACATGCTCCCAGGTGACCCCTCAGTGTATGATGTGTACAGCACCGTGTATATGTTACATGCTCCCAGGTGACCCGTCAGTGTATGATGTGTACAGCACCGTGTATATGTTACATGCTCCCAGGTGACCCCTCAGTGTATGATGTGTACAGCACCGTGTATGTGTTACATGCTCCCAGGTGACCTGTCAGTGTATGATGTGTACAGCACCGTGTATATGTTACATGCTCCCAGGTGACCCCTCAGTGTATGATGTGTACAGCACCGTGTATGTGTTACATGCTCCCAGGTGACCCGTCAGTGTATGATGTGTACAGCACCGTGTATGTGTTACATGCTCCCAGGTGACCCCTCAGTGTATGATGTGTACAGCACCGTGTATGTGTTACATGCTCCCAGGTGACCCCTCAGTGTATGATGTGTACAGCACCGTGTATGTTACATGCTCCCAGGTGACCCCTCAGTGTATGATGTGTACAGCACCGTGTATGTGTTACATGCTCCCAGGTGACCCCTCAGTGTATGATGTGTACAGCACCGTGTATATGTTACATGCTCCCAGGTGACCCCTCAGTGTATGATGTGTACAGCACCGTGTATATGTTACATGCTCCCAGGTGACCCCTCAGTGTATGATGTGTACAGCACCGTGTATGTGTTACATGCTCCCAGGTGACCCCTCAGTGTATGATGTGTACAGCACCGTGTATATGTTACATGCTCCCAGGTGACCCCTCAGTGTATGATGTGTACAGCACCGTGTATGTGTTACATGCTCCCAGGTGACCCCTCAGTGTATGATATGTACAGCACCGTGTATGTGTTACATGCTACCAGGTGACCCCTCAGTGTATGATGTGTACAGCACCGTGTATATGTTACATGCTCCCAGGTGACCCCCTCAGTGTATGATGTGTACAGCACCGTGTATGTTACATGCTCCCAGGTGACCCCTCAGTGTATGATGTGTACAGCACCGTGTATGTGTTACATGCTACCAGGTGACCCCTCAGTGTATGATGTGTACAGCACCGTGTATGTGTTACATGCTACCAGGTGACCCCTCAGTGTATGATATGTACAGCACCGTGTATATGTTACATGCTCCCAGGTGACCCCTCAGTGTATGATGTGTACAGCACCGTGTATGTGTTACATGCTCCCAGGTGACCCCTCAGTGTATGATGTGTACAGCACCGTGTATGTGTTACATGCTCCCAGGTGACCCCTCAGTGTATGATGTGTACAGCACCGTGTATGTGTTACATGCTCCCAGGTGACCCCTCAGTGTATGATGTGTACAGCACCGTGTATATGTTACATGCTCCCAGGTGACCCCTCAGTGTATTATGTGTACAGCACCGTGTATGTTACATGCTCCCAGGTGACCCCTCAGTGTATGATGTGTACAGCACCGTGTATGTTACATGCTCCCAGGTGACCCCTCAGTGTATGATGTGTACAGCACCGTGTATATGTTACATGCTCCCAGGTGACCCCTCAGTGTATGATGTGTACAGCACCGTGTATGTGTTACATGCTACCAGGTGACCCCTCAGTGTATGATGTGTACAGCACCGTGTATATGTTACATGCTCCCAGGTGACCTGTCAGTGTATGATGTGTACAGCACCGTGTATGTGTTACATGCTCCCAGGTGACCCCTCAGTGTATGATGTGTACAGCACCGTGTATGTGTTACATGCTCCCAGGTGACCCCTCAGTGTATGATGTGTACAGCACCGTGTATATGTTACATGCTCCCAGGTGACCCCTCAGTGTATGATGTGTACAGCACCGTGTATATGTTACATGCTCCCAGGTGACCCCTCAGTGTATGATGTGTACAGCACCGTGTATATGTTACATGCTCCCAGGTGACCCCTCAGTGTATGATGTGTACAGCACCGTGTATATGTTACATGCTCCCAGGTGACCCCCTCAGTATATGATGTGTACAGCACCGTGTATGTGTTACATGCTCCCAGGTGACCCCTCAGTGTATGATGTGTACAGCACCGTGTATATGTTACATGCTACCAGGTGACCCCTCAGTGTATGATGTGTACAGCACCGTGTATGTGTTACATGCTCCCAGGTGACCCCTCAGTGTATGATGTGTACAGCACCGTGTATATGTTACATGCTCCCAGGTGACCCCCTCAGTGTATGATGTGTACAGCACCGTGTATATGTTACATGCTCCCAGGTGACCCGTCAGTGTATGATGTGTACAGCACCGTGTATGTGTTACATGCTCCCAGGTGACCCCTCAGTGTATGATGTGTACAGCACCGTGTATGTGTTACATGCTCCCAGGTGACCCCTCAGTGTATGATGTGTACAGCACCGTGTATGTGTTACATGCTCCCAGGTGACCCCTCAGTGTATGATGTGTACAGCACCGTGTATGTGTTACATGCTCCCAGGTGACCCCTCAGTGTATGATGTGTACAGCACCGTGTATATGTTACATGCTCCCAGGTGACCCCTCAGTGTATGATGTGTACAGCACCGTGTATGTTACATGCTCCCAGGTGACCCGTCAGTGTATGATGTGTACAGCACCGTGTATATGTTACATGCTCCCAGGTGACCCCTCAGTGTATGATGTGTACAGCACCGTGTATGTGTTACATGCTCCCAGGTGACCCCTCAGTGTATGATGTGTACAGCACCGTGTATGTGTTACATGCTCCCAGGTGACCCCTCAGTGTATGATGTGTACAGCACCGTGTATGTGTTACATGCTCCCAGGTGACCCCTCAGTGTATGATGTGTACAGCACCGTGTATGTGTTACATGCTCCCAGGTGACCCCTCAGTGTATGATGTGTACAGCACCGTGTATGTGTTACATGCTCCCAGGTGACCCCTCAGTGTATGATGTGTACAGCACCGTGTATATGTTACATGCTCCCAGGTGACCCCTCAGTGTATGATGTGTACAGCACCGTGTATATGTTACATGCTCCCAGGTGACCCCTCAGTGTATGATGTGTACAGCACCGTGTATATGTTACATGCTCCCAGGTGACCCCTCAGTGTATGATGTGTACAGCACCGTGTATGTGTTACATGCTCCCAGGTGACCCGTCAGTGTATGATGTGTACAGCACCGTGTATATGTTACATGCTCCCAGGTGACCCCTCAGTGTATGATGTGTACAGCACCGTGTATGTTACATGCTCCCAGGTGACCCCTCAGTGTATGATGTGTACAGCACCGTGTATGTGTTACATGCTACCAGGTGACCCCTCAGTGTATGATGTGTACAGCACCGTGTATATGTTACATGCTCCCAGGTGACCCCTCAGTGTATGATGTGTACAGCACCGTGTATGTGTTACATGCTCCCAGGTGACCCCTCAGTGTATTATGTGTACAGCACCGTGTATGTGTTACATGCTCCCAGGTGACCCCCTCAGTGTATGATGTGTACAGCACCGTGTATGTGTTACATGCTCCCAGGTGACCCCTCAGTGTATGATGTGTACAGCACCGTGTATATGTTACATGCTACCAGGTGACCCCTCAGTGTATGATGTGTACAGCACCGTGTATGTGTTACATGCTCCCAGGTGACCCCTCAGTGTATGATGTGTACAGCACCGTGTATGTGTTACATGCTCCCAGGTGACCCCTCAGTGTATGATGTGTACAGCACCGTGTATGTGTTACATGCTCCCAGGTGACCCCTCAGTGTATGATGTGTACAGCACCGTGTATGTGTTACATGCTCCAGGTGACCCCTCAGTGTATGATGTGTACAGCACCGTGTATATGTTACATGCTCCCAGGTGACCCCTCAGTGTATGATGTGTACAGCACCGTGTATATGTTACATGCTACCAGGTGACCCCTCAGTGTATGATGTGTACAGCACCGTGTATATGTTACATGCTCCCAGGTGACCCGTCAGTGTATGATGTGTACAGCACCGTGTATGTGTTACATGCTCCCAGGTGACCCTGTCAGTGTATGATGTGTACAGCACCGTGTATGTGTTACATGCTACCAGGTGACCCCTCAGTGTATGATGTGTACAGCACCGTGTATGTTACATGCTCCCAGGTGACCCCTCAGTGTATGATGTGTACAGCACCGTGTATGTGTTACATGCTCCCAGGTGACCCCTCAGTGTATGATGTGTACAGCACCGTGTATGTGTTACATGCTCCCAGGTGACCCCTCAGTGTATGATGTGTACAGCACCGTGTATATGTTACATGCTCCCAGGTGACCCGTCAGTGTATGATGTGTACAGCACCGTGTATGTGTTACATGCTCCCAGGTGACCCCTCAGTGTATGATGTGTACAGCACCGTGTATGTGTTACATGCTACCAGGTGACCCCTCAGTGTATGATGTGTACAGCACCGTGTATGTGTTACATGCTCCCAGGTGACCCCTCAGTGTATGATGTGTACAGCACCGTGTATGTGTTACATGCTCCCAGGTGACCCCTCAGTGTATGATGTGTACAGCACCGTGTATGTGTTACATGCTCCCAGGTGACCCCTCAGTGTATGATGTGTACAGCACCGTGTATGTGTTACATGCTCCCAGGTGACCCCTCAGTGTATGATGTGTACAGCACCGTGTATGTGTTACATGCTCCCAGGTGACCCCCTCAGTGTATGATGTGTACAGCACCGTGTATGTGTTACATGCTACCAGGTGACCCCTCAGTGTATGATGTGTACAGCACCGTGTATATGTTACATGCTCCCAGGTGACCCCTCAGTGTATGATGTGTACAGCACCGTGTATGTTACATGCTCCCAGGTGACCCCTCAGTGTATGATGTGTACAGCACCGTGTATGTGTTACATGCTCCCAGGTGACCCCTCAGTGTATGATGTGTACAGCACCGTGTATATGTTACATGCTCCCAGGTGACCCCTCAGTGTATGATGTGTACAGCACCGTGTATGTGTTACATGCTCCCAGGTGACCCGTCAGTGTATGATGTGTACAGCACCGTGTATGTGTTACATGCTCCCAGGTGACCCCTCAGTGTATGATGTGTACAGCACCGTGTATGTGTTACATGCTACCAGGTGACCCCTCAGTGTATGATATGTACAGCACCGTGTATGTGTTACATGCTACCAGGTGACCCCCTCAGTGTATGATGTGTACAGCACCGTGTATATGTTACATGCTACCAGGTGACCCCTCAGTGTATGATGTGTACAGCACCGTGTATGTGTTACATGCTCCCAGGTGACCCCTCAGTGTATGATGTGTACAGCACCGTGTATATGTTACATGCTACCAGGTGACCCCTCAGTGTATGATGTGTACAGCACCGTGTATATGTTACATGCTCCCAGGTGACCCCTCAGTGTATGATGTGTACAGCACCGTGTATATGTTACATGCTCCCAGGTGACCCCTCAGTGTATGATGTGTACAGCACCGTGTATGTGTTACATGCTCCCAGGTGACCCCTCAGTGTATGATGTGTACAGCACCGTGTATATGTTACATGCTCCCAGGTGACCCCTCAGTGTATGATGTGTACAGCACCGTGTATATGTTACATGCTCCCAGGTGACCCCTCAGTGTATGATGTGTACAGCACCGTGTATATGTTACATGCTCCCAGGTGACCCCTCAGTGTATTATGTGTACAGCACCGTGTATGTGTTACATGCTCCCAGGTGACCCCCTCAGTGTATGATGTGTACAGCACCGTGTATATGTTACATGCTCCCAGGTGACCCCTCAGTGTATGATGTGTACAGCACCGTGTATATGTTACATGCTCCCAGGTGACCCCTCAGTGTATGATGTGTACAGCACCGTGTATGTTACATGCTCCCAGGTGACCCCTCAGTGTATGATGTGTACAGCACCGTGTATGTGTTACATGCTCCCAGGTGACCCCTCAGTGTATGATGTGTACAGCACCGTGTATGTGTTACATGCTACCAGGTGACCCCTCAGTGTATGATGTGTACAGCACCGTGTATGTTACATGCTCCCAGGTGACCCCTCAGTGTATGATGTGTACAGCACCGTGTATGTGTTACATGCTACCAGGTGACCCCTCAGTGTATGATGTGTACAGCACCGTGTATGTTACATGCTACCAGGTGACCCCTCAGTGTATGATGTGTACAGCACCGTGTATGTTACATGCTCCCAGGTGACCCCTCAGTGTATGATGTGTACAGCACCGTGTATGTTACATGCTCCCAGGTGACCCGTCAGTGTATGATGTGTACAGCACCGTGTATGTTTACATGCTCCCAGGTGACCCCTCAGTGTATGATGTGTACAGCACCGTGTATGTTACATGCTCCCAGGTGACCCGTCAGTGTATGATGTGTACAGCACCGTGTATGTTACATGCTCCCAGGTGACCCCTCAGTGTATGATGTGTACAGCACCGTGTATGTGTTACATGCTCCCAGGTGACCCCTCAGTGTATGATGTGTACAGCACCGTGTATATGTTACATGCTCCCAGGTGACCCCTCAGTGTATGATGTGTACAGCACCGTGTATGTGTTACATGCTCCCAGGTGACCCCTCAGTGTATGATGTGTACAGCACCGTGTATGTTACATGCTCCCAGGTGACCCCTCAGTGTATGATGTGTACAGCACCGTGTATGTTACATGCTCCCAGGTGACCCCTCAGTGTATGATGTGTACAGCACCGTGTATGTGTTACATGCTCCCAGGTGACCCCTCAGTGTATGATGTGTACAGCACCGTGTATATGTTACATGCTCCCAGGTGACCCGTCAGTGTATGATGTGTACAGCACCGTGTATATGTTACATGCTCCCAGGTGACCCCTCAGTGTATGATGTGTACAGCACCGTGTATGTGTTACATGCTCCCAGGTGACCCCTCAGTGTATGATGTGTACAGCACCGTGTATATGTTACATGCTCCCAGGTGACCCCTCAGTGTATGATGTGTACAGCACCGTGTATATGTTACATGCTCCCAGGTGACCCCTCAGTGTATGATGTGTACAGCACCGTGTATGTTACATGCTCCCAGGTGACCCCTCAGTGTATGATGTGTACAGCACCGTGTATATTACATGCTCCCAGGTGACCCCTCAGTGTATGATGTGTACAGCACCGTGTATGTGTTACATGCTCCCAGGTGACCCCTCAGTGTATGATGTGTACAGCACCGTGTATGTTACATGCTCCCAGGTGACCCCTCAGTGTATGATGTGTACAGCACCGTGTATGTTACATGCTCCCAGGTGACCCCTCAGTGTATGATGTGTACAGCACCGTGTATGTGTTACATGCTCCCAGGTGACCCCTCAGTGTATGATGTGTACAGCACCGTGTATATGTTACATGCTCCCAGGTGACCCCTCAGTGTATGATGTGTACAGCACCGTGTATATGTTACATGCTCCCAGGTGACCCGTCAGTGTATGATGTGTACAGCACCGTGTATGTTACATGCTCCCAGGTGACCCCTCAGTGTATGATGTGTACAGCACCGTGTATGTTACATGCTCCCAGGTGACCCGTCAGTGTATGATGTGTACAGCACCGTGTATGTGTTACATGCTCCCAGGTGACCCCTCAGTGTATGATGTGTACAGCACCGTGTATATGTTACATGCTCCCAGGTGACCCCTCAGTGTATGATGTGTACAGCACCGTGTATATTACATGCTCCCAGGTGACCCCTCAGTGTATGATGTGTACAGCACCGTGTATGTGTTACATGCTCCCAGGTGACCCCTCAGTGTATGATGTGTACAGCACCGTGTATGTGTTACATGCTCCCAGGTGACCCCTCAGTGTATGATGTGTACAGCACCGTGTATATGTTACATGCTCCCAGGTGACCCCTCAGTGTATTATGTGTACAGCACCGTGTATGTGTTACATGCTCCCAGGTGACCCCTCAGTGTATGATGTGTACAGCACCGTGTATATGTTACATGCTCCCAGGTGACCCCTCAGTGTATGATGTGTACAGCACCGTGTATGTTACATGCTCCCAGGTGACCCCTCAGTGTATGATGTGTACAGCACCGTGTATGTTACATGCTCCCAGGTGACCCCTCAGTGTATGATGTGTACAGCACCGTGTATGTGTTACATGCTCCCAGGTGACCTGTCAGTGTATGATGTGTACAGCACCGTGTATATGTTACATGCTCCCAGGTGACCCGTCAGTGTATGATGTGTACAGCACCGTGTATGTTACATGCTCCCAGGTGACCCCTCAGTGTATGATGTGTACAGCACCGTGTATGTGTTACATGCTCCCAGGTGACCCCTCAGTGTATGATGTGTACAGCACCGTGTATGTTACATGCTCCCAGGTGACCCCTCAGTGTATGATGTGTACAGCACCGTGTATGTGTTACATGCTCCCAGGTGACCCCTCAGTGTATGATGTGTACAGCACCGTGTATATGTTACATGCTCCCAGGTGACCCCTCAGTGTATGATGTGTACAGCACCGTGTATGTTACATGCTACCAGGTGACCCCTCAGTGTATGATGTGTACAGCACCGTGTATGTTACATGCTACCAGGTGACCCCTCAGTGTATGATGTGTACAGCACCGTGTATGTGTTACATGCTCCCAGGTGACCCCTCAGTGTATGATGTGTACAGCACCGTGTATGTGTTACATGCTCCCAGGTGACCCCTCAGTGTATGATGTGTACAGCACCGTGTATGTGTTACATGCTCCCAGGTGACCCCTCAGTGTATGATGTGTACAGCACCGTGTATATGTTACATGCTCCCAGGTGACCCCTCAGTGTATGATGTGTACAGCACCGTGTATGTGTTACATGCTCCCAGGTGACCCCTCAGTGTATGATGTGTACAGCACCGTGTATATGTTACATGCTCCCAGGTGACCCCTCAGTGTATGATGTGTACAGCACCGTGTATGTGTTACATGCTCCCAGGTGACCCCTCAGTGTATGATGTGTACAGCACCGTGTATATGTTACATGCTCCCAGGTGACCCCTCAGTGTATGATGTGTACAGCACCGTGTATATGTTACATGCTCCCAGGTGACCCCTCAGTGTATGATGTGTACAGCACCGTGTATATGTTACATGCTCCCAGGTGACCCCTCAGTGTATGATGTGTACAGCACCGTGTATGTTACATGCTCCCAGGTGACCCCTCAGTGTATGATGTGTACAGCACCGTGTATATGTTACATGCTCCCAGGTGACCCCTCAGTGTATGATGTGTACAGCACCGTGTATGTGTTACATGCTCCCAGGTGACCCCCTCAGTGTATGATGTGTACAGCACCGTGTATGTGTTACATGCTCCCAGGTGACCCCTCAGTGTATGATGTGTACAGCACCGTGTATATGTTACATGCTCCCAGGTGACCCCTCAGTGTATGATGTGTACAGCACCGTGTATATGTTACATGCTCCCAGGTGACCCCTCAGTGTATGATGTGTACAGCACCGTGTATATGTTACATGCTCCCAGGTGACCCCTCAGTGTATGATGTGTACAGCACCGTGTATATGTTACATGCTCCCAGGTGACCCCTCAGTGTATGATGTGTACAGCACCGTGTATATGTTACATGCTCCCAGGTGACCCCTCAGTGTATGATGTGTACAGCACCGTGTATGTGTTACATGCTCCCAGGTGACCCCTCAGTGTATGATGTGTACAGCACCGTGTATGTGTTACATGCTCCCAGGTGACCCCTCAGTGTATGATGTGTACAGCACCGTGTATATGTTACATGCTCCCAGGTGACCCCTCAGTGTATGATGTGTACAGCACCGTGTATATGTTACATGCTCCCAGGTGACCCCTCAGTGTATGATGTGTACAGCACCGTGTAATGTTACATGCTCCCAGGTGACCCCCTCAGTGTATGATGTGTACAGCACCGTGTATGTTACATGCTCCCAGGTGACCCCTCAGTGTATGATGTGTACAGCACCGTGTATATGTTACATGCTCCCAGGTGACCCCTCAGTGTATGATGTGTACAGCACCGTGTATATGTTACATGCTCCCAGGTGACCCCCTCAGTGTATGATGTGTACAGCACCGTGTATATGTTACATGCTCCCAGGTGACCCCCTCAGTGTATGATGTGTACAGCACCGTGTATGTTACATGCTCCCAGGTGACCCCTCAGTGTATGATGTGTACAGCACCGTGTATGTGTTACATGCTCCCAGGTGACCCCTCAGTGTATGATGTGTACAGCACCGTGTATATGTTACATGCTCCCAGGTGACCCCCTCAGTGTATGATGTGTACAGCACCGTGTATATGTTACATGCTCCCAGGTGACCCCTCAGTGTATGATGTGTACAGCACCGTGTATGTGTACATGCTCCCAGGTGACCCCTCAGTGTATGATGTGTACAGCACCGTGTATGTGTTACATGCTCCCAGGTGACCCCTCAGTGTATGATGTGTACAGCACCGTGTATGTTACATGCTCCCAGGTGACCCCTCAGTGTATGATGTGTACAGCACCGTGTATATGTTACATGCTCCCAG
>NW_026968433.1:0-94342 GCF_028390025.1 Pseudophryne corroboree
ACCATTTTTTTCAGATTTCCATTTTCTGGGCACAAGATAGATACTACATCTGTAAGACACTTTTTCACAAAATCACCCTCATTGTAAGGTTTTTTAGCGCGGGCAATATTCCAAGCGACTTGATACGAGGCATGTGTGACTGTCTGGGAGTGCTTCGCAAATTTGTGGAACACTTGCGTCTGTTTTTCAATTTGACTCTTTAAAGTTTTTAGTTTGTGTGATCGAAGTTCAGTACCTCTCGGAAATTCCTGATCAATTTTAGAATGGTGTGTGCTGAAATGGCGCTGGAGATTTGAAGACTTGAAATGTGTCAATACAGTCTGACAAATCAGACAGAGGGGTTTGCCTTTGCGTTCTATGAAAAAATATAAATCTTCCCATTCTGGTAAAAATGTTCTACGTTCTTCTTCGTATTTACGTTTACTTGTACATTTTTTTGCCATGTTTAAAACGGACTTGTATACCCTGCGATTAAAAAAGAAAATATCATACAGTCATACACTATCAAAATATTATCACATCAGCTCAGCAGACTATATATATATATATATATATACACCTATACCACAACAAAACTATTGCACATAAAAAA
The DNA here is from genome assembly GCF_028390025.1 of Pseudophryne corroboree. Lineage (NCBI taxonomy): Eukaryota > Metazoa > Chordata > Amphibia > Anura > Myobatrachidae > Pseudophryne > Pseudophryne corroboree. Next base: position 593 of record NW_026968433.1, read on the forward strand.
ACAACAGATCCTTACCAAGTAAAGGAGTGTTTGTCAGGTATTTACGGTATTCCGACCTCAGATGCTTAAGCTGTTAGCACGTGCGCACAATCGCCAGTGGAGGTAACTGCTGAAGTGAAATTTTTTAAAAAGACAGCAATATAGAAAACATTGGAGAAGCCAAGTTCACGTAAAATACACTGAAAAAGCCAATCCACATAAAATACACTGAAGAAGCCAGATCCACATAAATTACACATAAAATACACAGAAGAAAACCAATCCACATCAAATACACAGAAGAAGCCAGATCCACATAAAATACATTTTACAAAACCAGATCCACATAAAATACATTTTAAAAACCAAATCTACATAAAATACATTGAAAAAGCCAGATCCACATAAAATAAAAAAAACCACAGGTCTTACCTTGCTGCAGTGTCAAGTAAAGTAGTGTTCGTCAGGTCTTTATGGTATTCAGACTTCAGATACTTAAGCTGTTAGCACGTGCACACAATCGCGAGTGGAGGTAACTGCTGAAGTGAAAATTAAAAAACACAGCAATATAGAAAAAATTGGAGAAGCCAAGTTCACATAAAATACACTGAAGAAGCCAGATCCACATAAAATACATTTAAAAAAAATCAGATCCACATAAAATACATCGAAAGGCCTGAGGGACATAAAAAAAACAAACACACAGACACACACCATACCTATCTCTCCAGCACCCCCCTCACCCCACACACACCAGGTAATTTGAACAGCCCCACTCTGCCACCCATAGCCATTACAGATCTCAGGCAGCCCCCCACAGCTTCAGGCATACCCCCACTTGAATCTCAGACAATCCTCCTGCTCATTGAGACATCTCCCCCCCCCCCCGACTGACTCAGTCAGCCCTTATCTAGATTCAGACACCCTCCCCCATACTGAGGCAGTGGCGTGCGGTGAGGTCAATGGCTGGTGAGGCACAACAGCTATAATGTCTGCCGAATCCTGACGATGACCCCTACTGCAGCCGAGCCAGTGCCCGCTACTGCCTCTGAGCTGATGCCAGCTGCCACCGACAATGGCTTACAAACTCGGCCACCATCAACTGACCCAGCCCTCTCCCATCAATTTGCATCTCAGTCCTAAGCCGCCAATGCCCGCTGCCTGCCTGCTCATCATAAAAAAATAATAATTAGTGTTTGGGACAGGGAAGGGAGTGGGAGGAGGACATGAATGCAATTTTGTTGTCCAGGGCTTCCATTAACTTGATAGAGAAGGGTCTGAATGGGTTAAAAAATGTAAAAAAAAATGCGTGAGGTCCCCCCGCCTAAGTATAACCAGCCTCGGGCTCTTTGAGCCGGTCCTGGTTGTTTAAATACTGGGAAAAAATTGGACAGGGGTTCCCCGTATTTAGACAACCAGCACCGGGCTCTTAGTCCGGTCCTGGTTCCAAAAATACGGGGGACAAAAGATGTAGGGGTCCCCCGTATTTTTAAAACCAGCACCGGGCTCCACTAGCCAGGGACATAATGCCACAGCCGGGGAACACATTTATGTAGGTCCCTGCGGCCGTGGCATTACCCCCCCAACTAGTCACCTCTGGCCGGGGTTCCCTGGAGGAGCGGGGACCCCTTAAATCAAAGGATCCCCCCTACTCCAGGCACCCAAGGGCCAGGGGTGAAGCCCGAGGCTGTCCCCAGCACCCCTGGGCGGTGGGTGCCAGGCTGATAGTCATGAGTGTGTAAAAAAAGAATATTGTTTTTTGTTGTGGAAATACAAGGCCCAGCAAGCCTCCCCCGCTTGCTGGTACTTGGAGAACCTCAAGCACCAACATGCGGGGAAATTACTGGTCCACTGGTACCTGTAGTTTTACAACAAAAAAAATACCCAAATAAAAACACAACACACACACCGTGAAAGTAAAATTTTATTATAACACACTTACACACTCACACATACTTACCTACATCCCACGCCGGTCACGTCCACTTGTCCAGTAGAATCCAATAGGGGTACCTGTAAAAACAAGAGAGAGATTACTTACCTACATCCCACGCCGGTCACGTCCACTTGTCCATGTAGAATCCAATACCTGTAAAACAAGTAATTTAGACATAAAAACTTCAATCCACAGGAGGGGGGAAAAGGAAGAGAGAGAGAGAGAGAGAGAGAGAGAGAGAGAGACCTGCTGCTGCGGCATGTGGACGAAGCCGGAGGACAGGGGAGAGCCGCACAGAGGAGAGGTGTCTGTGAGCGGGCGGGGGGGACGGAATCGGCGGAGGAGGACAGGGGAGAGCAGCACTCACTGCACAGCCACCGCTGCTCCTGTCCCAACGTCCCCAGTTCTCAGACAGCACATCTCCCCCCCAGCTCTCAGACAGCAGCTCTCCTCCACCCTGCAGCTCTCAGACGGCATCTCTCCTCTCATCCCCCCCTGCAGCTCTCCAACAGCAGCTCTCCTCCCCCCTGCAGCTCTCTGACAGCAACTCTCCCCCACCCCTGCAGCTCTCTGATGGCAGCTCTCCCCCCCCCCCCCCTGCAGCTCTCTGATGGCAGCTCTCCCCCCCCCCCTGCAGCTCTCTGATGGCAGCTCTCCCCCCCCCCCCTGCAGCTCTCTGATGGCAGCTCTCCCCCCCCCCCCCTGCAGCTCTCTGATGGCAGCTCTCCCCCCCCCCCCCCCTGCAGCTCTCTGATGGCAGCTCTCTCCCCCCCTTTGCAGCTCTCTGAGCTCTCCTCCTCCCCTCCCCCCTGCAGCTCTGTGATGGCAGCTCCCTGATGGCAGCTCTCTCCTCTACCCCCCCCCCCCTCGCAGCTCTCTGATGGCAGCTAAACTCTTCTCCCCCCCCTGCAGTGCTCAGCCAGCACATCTACTCTTCCCCCCAGCTCTCAAACAGGCACATCTCCTCAAAGGCCCCCCCCCCCAAGCTCTCAAACGGCACGGCACCTTTCAGTCTGAAATCACACACACACACACCTACCTCTCAAACGGCACCTTTCAGCCTGACATCACCCCCTCCCAGCTCTCAAACGGCACTTGTAGATCTCGGGCAGCCAGGGCAGAGCACCGCACTTACCACACTTACCATTCCTTGACGATCGGTCTCCCTTCTCTGGGCCTGGGACATCCACCTTCTGCTCTGCCTCCGTCTTCCGTCTCCAGGCGCCCGTCCTTGCTTGCTGTGTCTTTACCGGCTCCTGGCATCCGTTCTCGTCGCGGCTCCGCCTCTCATGCGCTGTGCGGCTGTGACCTCAGGAAGTCCCGTCACACGCACAGAGCGGAGCGGTGCTTTGTTAAAACATGAATCCTCCTCTGAACTGCTGAACGTTAGTCAGAGAAGGCTTCATGTGAGTAATTGTAAGCAGTGGCAGCCAGGGAGCCGGGAGCCGCATTACAACAATGAAAGAGCCGCATGCGGCTCGAGAGCCGCGGGTTGGCCACCCCTGTGTTAGGCCATCATCTACACGGCATAGCCCTGAATTTTCCAATGCGCAGCTCTTTGCAAAAGAGAGATATTGGCAAGGAAAAACTGTCTTGTACCTTTGCATTTTTCTCCCAAACGAAGGACACTAGAAAGAAAATTTTAAAGCCTCCTGTTAGGCCATCATCTACACGGCATAGCCCATAATTTTCCAATGCGCAGCTCTTTGCAAAAGAGAGATATTGGCAAGGAAAAGCTGTCTTGTACCTTTGCATTTTTCTCCCAAACGAAGGACACTAGAAAGAAAATTTTAAAGCCTCCTGTTAGGCCATCATCTACACGGCATAGCCCTGAATTTTCCAATGCGCAGCTCTTTGCAAAAGAGAGATATTGGCAAGGAAAAGCTGTCTTGTACCTTTGCATTTTTCTCCCAAAACGAAGGACACTAGAAAATTTTTTTTAAAGCCTCCTGTTAGGCCATCATCTACACGGCATAGCCCTGAATTTTCCAATGCGCAGCTCTTTGCAAAAGAGAGATATTGGCAAGGATAAGCTGTCTTGTACCTTTGCATTTTTCTCCCAAACGAAGGACACTAGAAAGAAAATTTTAAAGCCTCCTGTTAGGCCATCATCTACACGGCATAGCCCTGAATTTTCCAATGCGCAGCTCTTTGCAAAAGAGAGATATTGGCAAGGAAAAGCTGTCTTGTACCTTTGCATTTTTCTCCCAAACGAAGGACACTAGAAAGAAAATTTTAAAGCCTCCTGTTAGGCAATCATCTACACGGCATAGCCCTGAATTTTCCAATGCGCAGCTCTTTGCAAAAGAGAGATATTGGCAAGGATAAGCTGTCTTGTACCTTTGCATTTTTCTCCCAACGAAGGACACTAGAAAGAAAATTTTAAAGCCTCCTGTTAGGCCATCATCTACACGGCATAGCCCTGAATTTTCCAATGCGCAGCTCTTTGCAAAAGAGAGATATTGGCAAGGAAAAGCTGTCTTGTACCTTTGCATTTTTCTCCCAAACGAAGGACACTAGAAATAAAATTGTAAAGCCTCCTGTTAGGCCATCATCTACACGGCATAGCCCTGAATTTTCCAATGCGCAGCTCTTTGCAAAAGAGAGATATTGGCAAGGAAAAGCTGTCTTGTACCTTTGCGTTTTTCTCCCAAACGAAGGACACTAGAAAGAAAATTTTAAAGCCTCCTGTTAGGCCATCATCTACACGGCATAGCCCTGAATTTTCCAATGCGCAGCTCTTTGCAAAGAGAGATATTGGCAAGGAAAAGCTGTCTTGTACCTTTGCATTTTTCTCCCAAACGAAGGACACTAGAAAGAAAATTTTAAAGCCTCCTGTTAGGCCATCATCTACACGGCATAGCCCTGAATTTTCCAATGCGCAGCTCTTTGCAAAAGAGAGATATTGGCAAGGAAAAGCTGTCTTGTACCTTTGCATTTTTCTCCCAAACGAAGGACACTAGAATTTTTTTTTTAAAGCCCCCTGTTAGGCCATCATCTACACGGCATAGCCCTGAATTTTCCAATGCGCAGCTCTTTGCAAAAGAGAGATATTGGCAAGGATAAGCTGTCTTGTACCTTTGCATTTTTCTCCCAAACGAAGGACACTAGAAAGAAAATTTTAAAGCCTCCTGTTAGGCCATCATCTACACGGCATAGCCCTGAATTTTCCAATGCGCAGCTCTTTGCAAAAGAGAGATATTGGCAAGGAAAAGCTGTCTTGTACCTTTGCATTTTTCTCCCAAACGAAGGACACTAGAAAGAAAATTTTAAAGCCTCCTGTTAGTGCTTCATCTACACGGTATAGCCCTGAATTTTCCAATGCGTAGCTCTTTGCAAATGAGAGATATTGGCAAGGAAAAGCTGTCTTGTACCTTTGCATTTTTCTCCCAAACGAAGGACACTAGAAAGAAAATTTTAAAGCCTCCTGTTAGGCCATCATCTACACGGCATAGCCCTGAATTTTCCAATGCGTAGCTCTTTGCAAAAGAGAGATATTGGCAAGGAAAAGCTGTCTTGTACCTTTGCATTTTTCTCCCAAACGAAGGATACTAGAAAGAAAATTTTAAAGCCTCCTGTTAGGCCATCATCTACACGGCATAGCCCTGAATTTTCCAATGCGCAGCTCTTTGCAAAAGAGAGATATTGGCAAGGAAAAGCTGTCTTGTACCTTTGCATTTTTCTCCCAAACGAAGGAAACTAGAAAGAAAATTTTAAAGCCTCCTGTTAGGCCATCATCTACACGGCATAGCCCTGAATTTTCCAATGCGCAGCTCTTTGTAAAAGAGAGATATTGGCAAGGAAAAACTGTCTTGTACCATTGGATTTTTCTCCCAAACGAAGGACACTAGAATGAAAATTTTAAAGCCTCCTGTTAGTGCTTCATCTACATGGTATAGCCCTGAATTTTCCAATGCGTAGCTCTTTGCAAAAGAGAGATATTGGCAATGAAAAGCTGTCTTGTACCTTTGCATTTTTCTCCCAAACGAAGGACACTAGAAATAAAATTTTAAAGCCTCCTGTTAGGCCATCATCTACACGGCATAGCCCTGAATTTTCCAATGCGCAGCTCTTTGCAAAAGAGAGATATTGGCAAGGAAAAGCTGTCTTGTACCTTTGCATTTTTCTCCCAAACGAAGGACACTAGAAAGAAAATTTTAAAGCCTCCTCTTAGGCCATCATCTACACGGCATAGCCCAGAATTTTCCAATGCGCAGCTCTTTGCAAAAGAGAGATATTGGCAAGGAAAAGCTGTCTTGTACCTTTGCGTTTTTCTCCCAAACGAAGGACACTAGAAAGAAAATTTTAAAGCCTCCTGTTAGGCCATCATCTACACGGCATAGCCCTGAATTTTCCAATGCGCAGCTCTTTGCAAAAGAGAGATATTGGCAAGGAAAAGCTGTATTGTACCTTTGCATTTTTCTCCCAAACGAAGGACACTAGAAAGAAAATTTTAAAGCCTCCTGTTAGGCCATCATCTACACGGCATAGCCCTGAATTTTCCAATGCGCAGCTCTTTGCAAAAGAGAGATATTGGCAAGGAAAAGCTGTCTTGTACCTTTGCATTTTTCTCCCAAACGAAGGACACTAGAAAGAAAATTTTAAAGCCTCCTGTTAGGCCATCATCTACACGGCATAGCCCTGAATTTTCCAATGCGCAGCTCTTTGCAAAAGAGAGATATTGGCAAGGAAAAGCTGTCTTGTACCTTTGCATTTTTCTCCCAAACGAAGGACACTAGAAAGAAAATTTTAAAGCCTCCTGTTAGGCCATCATCTACACGGCATAGCCCTGAATTTTCCAATGCGCAGCTCTTTGCAAAAGAGAGATATTGGCAAGGAAAAGCTGTCTTGTACCTTTGCATTTTTCTCCCAAACGAAGGACACTAGAAAGAAAATTTTAAAGCCTCCTGTTAGGCCATCATCTACACGGCATAGCCCTGAATTTTCCAATGCGCAGCTCTTTGCAAAAGAGAGATATTGGCAAGGAAAAACTGTCTTGTACCTTTGCATTTTTCTCCCAAACGAAGGACACTAGAAAGAAAATTTTAAAGCCTCCTGTTAGGCCATCATCTACACGGCATAGCCCATAATTTTCCAATGCGCAGCTCTTTGCAAAAGAGAGATATTGGCAAGGAAAAGCTGTCTTGTACCATTGGATTTTTCTCCCAAACGAAGGACACTAGAAAGAAAATTTTAAAGCCTCCTGTTAGGCCATCATCTACACGGCATAGCCCTGAATTTTCCAATGCGCAGCTCTATGCAAAAGAGAGACATTGGCAAGGAAAAGCTGTCTTGTACCTTTGCATTTTTCTCCCAAACTAAGGACACTACAAAGAAAATTTTTAAAGCCTCCTGTTAGGCCATCATCTACACGGCATAGCCTGAATTTTCCAATGCGCAGCTCTTTGCAAAAGAGAGATATTGGCAAGGAAAAGCTGTCTTGTACCTTTGCATTTTTCTCCCAAACGAAGGACACTAGAAAGAAAATTTTAAAGCCTCCTGTTAGGCCATCATCAACACGGCATAGCCCTGAATTTTCCAATGCGCAGCTCTTTGCAAAAGAGAGATATTGGCAAGGAAAAGCTGTCTTGTACCTTTGCTTTTTTCTCCCAGACGAAGGACACTAGAAAGAAAATTTTAAAGCCTCCTGTTAGGCCATCATCTACACGGCATAGCCCTGAATTTTCCAATGCGCAGCTCTTTGCAAAAGAGAGATATTGGCAAGGAAAAGCTGTCTTGTACCTTTGCATTTTTCTCCCAAACGAAGGACACTAGAAAGAAAATTTTAAAGCCTCCTGTTAGGCCATCATCTACACGGCATAGCCCTGAATTTTCCAATGAGCAGCTTTGTGCAAAAGAGAGATATTGGCAAGGAAAAGCTGTCTTGTACCATTGGATTTTTCTCCCAAACGAAGGACACTAGAATGAAAATTTTAAAGCCTCCTGTTAGTGCTTCATCTACACGGTATAGCCCTGAATTTTCCAATGCGTAGCTCTTTGCAAAAAGAGAGATATTGGCAAGGAAAAGCTGTCTTGTACCTTTGCATTTTTCTCCCAAACGAAGGACACTAGAAAGAAAATTTTAAAGCCTCCTGTTAGGACATCATCTACACGGCATAGCCCTGAATTTTCCAATGCGCAGCTCCTTGCAAAAGAGAGATATTGGCAAGGAAAAGCTGTCTTGTACCTTTGCATTTTTCTCCCAAACGAAGGACACTAGAAAATTTTTTTTAAAGCCTCCTGTTAGGCCATCATCTACACGGCATAGCCCTGAATTTTCCAATGCGCAGCTCTTTGCAAAAGAGAGATATTGGCAAGGAAAAGCTGTCTTGTACCTTTGCATTTTTCTCCCAAACGAAGGACACTAGAAAGAAAATTTTAAAGCCTCCTGTTAGGCCATCATCTACACGGCATAGCCCTGAATTTTCCAATGCGCAGCTCTTTGCAAAAGAGAGATATTGGCAAGGAAAAGCTGTCTTGTACCTTTGCATTTTTCTCCCAAACGAAGGACACTAGAACATTTTTTTTAAAGCCTCCTGTTAGGCCATCACCTACACGGCATAGCCCTGAATTTTCCAATGCGCAGCTCTTTGCAAAAGAGAGATATTGGCAAGGAAAAGCTGTCTTGTACCTTTGCATTTTTCTCCCAAACGAAGGAGACTAGAAAGAAAATGTTAAAGCCTCCTGTTAGGCCATCATCTACACGGCATAGCCCTGAATTTTCCAAAGCGCAGCTCTTTGCAAAAGAGAGATATTGGCAAGGAAAAACTGTCTTGTACCTTTGCATTTTTCTCCCAAACGAAGGACACTAGAAAGAAAATTTTAAAGCCTCCTGTTAGGCCATCATCTACACGGCATAGCCCTGAATTTTCCAATGCGCAGCTCTTTGCAAAAGAGAGATATTGGCAAGGAAAAGCTGTCTTGTACCTTTGCATTTTTCTCCCAAACGAAGGACACTAGAAAGAAAATTTTAAAGCCTCCTGTTAGGCCATCATCTACACGGCATAGCCCTGAATTTTCCAATGCGCAGCTCTTTGCAAAAGAGAGATATTGGCAAGGAAAAACTGTCTTGTACCATTGGATTTTTCTCCCAAACGAAGGACACTAGAAAGAAAATTTTAAAGCCTCCTGTTAGGCCATCATCTACACGGCATAGCCCTGAATTTTCCAATGCGCAGCTCTTTGCAAAAGAGAGATATTGGCAAGGAAAAGCTGTCTTGTACCTTTGCATTTTTCTCCCAAACGAAGGACACTAGAAAATTTTTTTAAAGCCTCCTGTTAGGCCATCATCTACACGGCATAGCCCTGAATTTTCCAATGCGCAGCTCTTTGCAAAAGAGAGATATTGGCAAGGAAAAGCTGTCTTGTACCTTTGCATTTTTCTCCCAAACGAAGGACACTAGAAAGAAAATTTTAAAGCCTCCTGTTAGGCCATCATCAACACGGCATAGCCCTGAATTTTCCAATGCGCAGCTCTTTGCAAAAGAGAGATATTGGCAAGGAAAAGCTGTCTTGTACCTTTGCTTTTTTCTCCCAGACGAAGGACACTAGAAAGAAAATTTTAAAGCCTCCTGTTAGGCCATCATCTACACGGCATAGCCCTGAATTTTCCAATGCGCAGCTCTTTGCAAAAGAGAGATATTGGCAAGGAAAAGCTGTCTTGTACCTTTGCATTTTTCTCCCAAACGAAGGACACTAGAAAGAAAATTTTAAAGCCTCCTGTTAGGCCATCATCTACACGGCATAGCCCTGAATTTTCCAATGAGCAGCTTTGTGCAAAAGAGAGATATTGGCAAGGAAAAGCTGTCTTGTACCATTGGATTTTTCTCCCAAACGAAGGACACTAGAAAGAAAATTTTAAAGCCTCCTGTTAGGACATCATCTACACGGCATAGCCCTGAATTTTCCAATGCGCAGCTCTTTGCAAAAGAGAGATATTGGCAAGGAAAAGCTGTCTTGTACCTTTGCATTTTTCTCCCAAACGAAGGACACTAGAAAGAAAATTTTAAAGCCTCCTGTTAGGCCATCATCAACACGGCATAGCCCTGAATTTTCCAATGCGCAGCTCTTTGCAAAAGAGAGATATTGGCAAGGAAAAGCTGTCTTGTACCTTTGCTTTTTTCTCCCAGACGAAGGACACTAGAAAGAAAATTTTAAAGCCTCCTGTTAGGCCATCATCTACACGGCATAGCCCTGAATTTTCCAATGCGCAGCTCTTTGCAAAAGAGAGATATTGGCAAGGAAAAGCTGTCTTGTACCTTTGCATTTTTCTCCCAAACGAAGGACACTAGAAAGAAAATTTTAAAGCCTCCTGTTAGGCCATCATCTACACGGCATAGCCCTGAATTTTCCAATGAGCAGCTTTGTGCAAAAGAGAGATATTGGCAAGGAAAAGCTGTCTTGTACCATTGGATTTTTCTCCCAAACGAAGGACACTAGAATGAAAATTTTAAAGCCTCCTGTTAGTGCTTCATCTACACGGTATAGCCCTGAATTTTCCAATGCGTAGCTCTTTGCAAAAGAGAGATATTGGCAAGGAAAAGCTGTCTTGTACCTTTGCATTTTTCTCCCAAACGAAGGACACTAGAAAGAAAATTTTAAAGCCTCCTGTTAGGACATCATCTACACGGCATAGCCCTGAATTTTCCAATGCGCAGCTCCTTGCAAAAGAGAGATATTGGCAAGGAAAAGCTGTCTTGTACCTTTGCATTTTTCTCCCAAACGAAGGACACTAGAAAAATTTTTTTAAAGCCTCCTGTTAGGCCATCATCTACACGGCATAGCCCTGAATTTTCCAATGCGCAGCTCTTTGCAAAAGAGAGATATTGGCAAGGAAAAGCTGTCTTGTACCTTTGCATTTTTCTCCCAAACGAAGGACACTAGAAAGAAAATTTTAAAGCCTCCTGTTAGGCCATCATCTACACGGCATAGCCCTGAATTTTCCAATGCGCAGCTCTTTGCAAAAGAGAGATATTGGCAAGGAAAAGCTGTCTTGTACCTTTGCATTTTTCTCCCAAACGAAGGACACTAGAACATTTTTTTTAAAGCCTCCTGTTAGGCCATCACCTACACGGCATAGCCCTGAATTTTCCAATGCGCAGCTCTTTGCAAAAGAGAGATATTGGCAAGGAAAAGCTGTCTTGTACCTTTGCATTTTTCTCCCAAACGAAGGAGACTAGAAAGAAAATGTTAAAGCCTCCTGTTAGGCCATCATCTACACGGCATAGCCCTGAATTTTCCAAAGCGCAGCTCTTTGCAAAAGAGAGATATTGGCAAGGAAAAACTGTCTTGTACCTTTGCATTTTTCTCCCAAACGAAGGACACTAGAAAGAAAATTTTAAAGCCTCCTGTTAGGCCATCATCTACACGGCATAGCCCTGAATTTTCCAATGCGCAGCTCTTTGCAAAAGAGAGATATTGGCAAGGAAAAGCTGTCTTGTACCTTTGCATTTTTCTCCCAAACGAAGGACACTAGAAAGAAAATTTTAAAGCCTCCTGTTAGGCCATCATCTACACGGCATAGCCCTGAATTTTCCAATGCGCAGCTCTTTGCAAAAGAGAGATATTGGCAAGGAAAAACTGTCTTGTACCATTGGATTTTTCTCCCAAACGAAGGACACTAGAAAGAAAATTTTAAAGCCTCCTGTTAGGCCATCATCTACACGGCATAGCCCTGAATTTTCCAATGCGCAGCTCTTTGCAAAAGAGAGATATTGGCAAGGAAAAGCTGTCTTGTACCTTTGCATTTTTCTCCCAAACGAAGGACACTAGAAAATTTTTTTTAAAGCCTCCTGTTAGGCCATCATCTACACGGCATAGCCCTGAATTTTCCAATGCGCAGCTCTTTGCAAAAGAGAGATATTGGCAAGGAAAAGCTGTCTTGTACCTTTGCATTTTTCTCCCAAACGAAGGACACTAGAAAGAAAATTTTAAAGCCTCCTGTTAGGCCATCATCAACACGGCATAGCCCTGAATTTTCCAATGCGCAGCTCTTTGCAAAAGAGAGATATTGGCAAGGAAAAGCTGTCTTGTACCTTTGCTTTTTTCTCCCAGACGAAGGACACTAGAAAGAAAATTTTAAAGCCTCCTGTTAGGCCATCATCTACACGGCATAGCCCTGAATTTTCCAATGCGCAGCTCTTTGCAAAAGAGAGATATTGGCAAGGAAAAGCTGTCTTGTACCTTTGCATTTTTCTCCCAAACGAAGGACACTAGAAAGAAAATTTTAAAGCCTCCTGTTAGGCCATCATCTACACGGCATAGCCCTGAATTTTCCAATGAGCAGCTTTGTGCAAAAGAGAGATATTGGCAAGGAAAAGCTGTCTTGTACCATTGGATTTTTCTCCCAAACGAAGGACACTAGAATGAAAATTTTAAAGCCTCCTGTTAGTGCTTCATCTACACGGTATAGCCCTGAATTTTCCAATGCGTAGCTCTTTGCAAAAGAGAGATATTGGCAAGGAAAAGCTGTCTTGTACCTTTGCATTTTTCTCCCAAACGAAGGACACTAGAAAGAAAATTTTAAAGCCTCCTGTTAGGACATCATCTACACGGCATAGCCCTGAATTTTCCAATGCGCAGCTCCTTGCAAAAGAGAGATATTGGCAAGGAAAAGCTGTCTTGTACCTTTGCATTTTTCTCCCAAACGAAGGACACTAGAAAGAAAATTTTAAAGCCTCCTGTTAGGCCATCATCAACACGGCATAGCCCTGAATTTTCCAATGCGCAGCTCTTTGCAAAAGAGAGATATTGGCAAGGAAAAGCTGTCTTGTACCTTTGCTTTTTTCTCCCAGACGAAGGACACTAGAAAGAAAATTTTAAAGCCTCCTGTTAGGCCATCATCTACACGGCATAGCCCTGAATTTTCCAATGCGCAGCTCTTTGCAAAAGAGAGATATTGGCAAGGAAAAGCTGTCTTGTACCTTTGCATTTTTCTCCCAAACGAAGGACACTAGAAAGAAAATTTTAAAGCCTCCTGTTAGGCCATCATCTACACGGCATAGCCCTGAATTTTCCAATGAGCAGCTTTGTGCAAAAGAGAGATATTGGCAAGGAAAAGCTGTCTTGTACCATTGGATTTTTCTCCCAAACGAAGGACACTAGAATGAAAATTTTAAAGCCTCCTGTTAGTGCTTCATCTACACGGTATAGCCCTGAATTTTCCAATGCGTAGCTCTTTGCAAAAGAGAGATATTGGCAAGGAAAAGCTGTCTTGTACCTTTGCATTTTTCTCCCAAACGAAGGACACTAGAAAGAAAATTTTAAAGCCTCCTGTTAGGCCATCATCTACACGGCATAGCCCTGAATTTTCCAATGCGCAGCTCTTTGCAAAAGAGAGATATTGGCAAGGAAAAGCTGTCTTGTACCTTTGCATTTTTCTCCCAAACGAAGGACACTAGAACATTTTTTTTAAAGCCTCCTGTTAGGCCATCACCTACACGGCATAGCCCTGAATTTTCCAATGCGCAGCTCTTTGCAAAAGAGAGATATTGGCAAGGAAAAGCTGTCTTGTACCTTTGCATTTTTCTCCCAAACGAAGGAGACTAGAAAGAAAATGTTAAAGCCTCCTGTTAGGCCATCATCTACACGGCATAGCCCTGAATTTTCCAAAGCGCAGCTCTTTGCAAAAGAGAGATATTGGCAAGGAAAAACTGTCTTGTACCTTTGCATTTTTCTCCCAAACGAAGGACACTAGAAAGAAAAATTTAAAGCCTCCTGTTAGGCCATCATCTACACGGCATAGCCCTGAATTTTCCAATGCGCAGCTCTTTGCAAAAGAGAGATATTGGCAAGGAAAAGCTGTCTTGTACCTTTGCATTTTTCTCCCAAACGAAGGACACTAGAAAGAAAATTTTAAAGCCTCCTGTTAGGCCATCATCTACACGGCATAGCCCTGAATTTTCCAATGCGCAGCTCTTTGCAAAAGAGAGATATTGGCAAGGAAAAACTGTCTTGTACCATTGGTTTTTTCTCCCAAACGAAGGACACTAGAAAGAAAATTTTAAAGCCTCCTGTTAGGCCATCATCTACACGGCATAGCCCTGAACTTTCCAATGCGCAGCTCTTTGCAAAAGAGAGATATTGGCAAGGAAAAGCTGTCTTGTACCTTTGCATTTTTCTCCCAAACTAAGGACACTACAAAGAAAATTTTAAAGCCTCCTGTTAGGCCATCATCTACACGGCATAGCCCTGAATTTTCCAATGCGCAGCTTTGTGCAAAAGAGAGATATTGGCAAGGAAAAGCTGTCTTGTACCATTGGATTTTTCTCCCAAACGAAGGACACTAGAAAGAAAATTTTAAAGCCTCCTGTTAGGCCATCATCTACACGGCATAGCCCTGAATTTTCCAATGCGCAGCTCTTTGCAAAAGAGAGATATTGGCAAGGAAAAGCTGTCTTGTACCTTTGCATTTTTCTCCCAAACGAAGGACACTAGAAAGAAAATTTTAAAGCCTCCTGTTAGGCCATCATCTACACGGCATAGCCCTGAATTTTCCAATACGCAGCTCTTTGCAAAAGAGAGATATTGGCAAGGAAAAACTGTCTTGTACCATTGGATTTTTCTCCCAAACGAAGGACACTAGAAAGAAAATTTTAAAGCCTCCTGTTAGGCCATCATCTACACGGCATAGCCCTGAATTTTCCAATGCGCAGCTCTTTGCAAAAGAGAGATATTGGCAAGGAAAAGCTGTCTTGTACATTTGCATTTTTCTCCCAAACTAAGGACACTACAAAGAAAATTTTAAAGCCTCCTGTTAGGCCATCATCTACACGGCATAGCCCTGAATTTTCCAATGCGCAGCTTTGTGCAAAAGAGAGATATTGGCAAGGAAAAGCTGTCTTGTACCTTTGCATTTTTCTACCAAACGAAGGACACTAGAAAGAAAATGTAAAAGCCTCCTGTTAGGCCATCATCTACACGGCATAGCCCTGAATTTTCCAATGCGCAGCTCTTTGCAAAAGAGAGATATTGGCAAGGAAAAGCTGTCTTGTACCTTTGCATTTTTCTCCCAAACGAAGGACACTAGAAAGAAAATTTTAAAGCCTCCTGTTAGGCCATCATCTACACGGCATAGCCCTGAATTTTCCAATGCGCAGCTCTTTGCAAAAGAGAGATATTGGCAAGGAAAAGCTGTCTTGTACCTTTGCATTTTTCTCCCAAACTAAGGACACTACAAAGAAAATTTTAAAGCCTCCTGTTAGGCCATCATCTACACGGCATAGCCCTGAATTTTCCAATGCGCAGCTTTGTGCAAAAGAGAGATATTGGCAAGGAAAAGCTGTCTTGTACCATTGGTTTTTCTCCCAAACGAAGGACACTAGAAAGAAAATGTTAAAGCCTCCTGTTAGGCCTTCATCTACACGGCATAGCCCTGAATTTTCCAATGCGCAGCTCTTTGCAAAAGAGATATTGGCAAGGAAAAGCTGTCTTGTACCTTTGCATTTTTCTCCCAAACGAAGGACACTAGAAAAAATTTTTTAAAGCCTCCTGTTAGGCCATCATCTACACGGCATAGCCCTGAATTTTCCAATGCGCAGCTCTTTGCAAAAGAGAGATATTGGCAAGGAAAAGCTGTCTTGTACCTTTGCATTTTTCTCCCAAACTAAGGACACTACAAAGAAAATTTTAAAGCCTCCTGTTAGGCCATCATCTACACGGCATAGCCCTGAATTTTGCAATGCGCAGCTTTGTGCAAAAGAGAGATATTGGCAAGGAAAAGCTGTCTTGTACCATTGGTTTTTCTCCCAAACGAAGGACACTAGAAAGAAAATGTTAAAGCCTCCTGTTAGGCCATCATCTACACGGCATAGCCCTGAATTTTCCAATGCGCAGCTCTTTGCAAAAGAGAGATATCGGCAAGGAAAAGCTGTCTTGTACCTGTGCATTTTTCTCCCAAACGAAGGACACTAGAAAGAAAATTTTAAAGCCTCCTGTTAGGCCATCATCTACACGGCATAGCCCATAATTTTCCAATGCGCAGCTCTTTGCAAAAGAGAGATATTGGCAAGGAAAAGCTGTCTTGTACCTTTGCATTTTTTTCCCAAACGAAGGACACTAGAAAGAAAATTTTAAAGCCTCCTGTTAGGCCATCATCTACACGGCATAGCCCTGAATTTTCCAATGCGCAGCTCCTTGCAAAAGAGAGATATTGGCAAGGAAAAGCTGTCTTGTACCTTTGCATTTTTCTCCCAAACGAAGGACACTAGAAAGAAAATTTTAAAGCCTCCTGTTAGGCCATCATCTACACGGGCATAGCCCTGAATTTTCCAATGCGCAGCTCTTTGCAAAAGAGAGATATTGGCAAGGAAAAGCTGTCTTGTACCATTGCATTTTTCTCCCAAACGAAGGACACTAGAAAGAAAATTTTAAAGCCTCCTGTTAGGCCATCATCTACACGGCATAGCACTGAATTTTCCAATGCGCAGCTCTTTGCAAAAGAGAGATATTGGCAAGGAAAAGCTGTCTTGTACCTTTGCTTTTTTCTCCCAAACGAAGGACACTAGAAATAAAATGTTAAAGCCTCCTGTTAGGCCATCATCTACACGGCATAGCCCTGAATTTTCCAATGCGCAGCTCTTTGCAAAAGAGAGATATTGGCAAGGAAAAGCTGTCTTGTACCTTTGCATTTTTCTCCCAAACGAAGGACACTAGAAAGAAAATTTTAAAGCCTCCTGTTAGGCCATCATCTACACGGCATAGCCCTGAATTTTTCCAATGAGCAGCTTTGTGCAAAAGAGAGATATTTGCAAGGAAAAGCTGTCTTGTACCATTGGATTTTTCTCCCAAACGAAGGACACTAGAATGAAAATTTTAAAGCCTCCTGTTAGTGCTTCATCTACACGGTATAGCCCTGAATTTTCCAATGCGTAGCTCTTTGCAAAAGAGAGATATTGGCAAGGAAAAGCTGTCTTGTACCTTTGCATTTTTCTCCCAAACGAAGGAAACTAGAAAGAAAATTTTAAAGCCTCCTGTTAGGCCATCATCTACACGGCATAGCCCTGAATTTTCCAATGCGCAGCTCTTTGTAAAAGAGAGATATTGGCAAGGAAAAACTGTCTTGTACCATTGGATTTTTCTCCCAAACGAAGGACACTAGAATGAAAATTTTAAAGCCTCCTGTTAGTGCTTCATCTACACGGTATAGCCCTGAATTTTCCAATGCGCAGCTCTTTGCAAAAGAGAGATATTGGCAAGGAAAAGCTGTCTTGTACCTTTGCATTTTTCTCCCAAACGAAGGACACTAGAATTTTTTTTTTTAAAGCCTCCTGTTAGGCCATCATCTACACGGCATAGCCCTGAATTTTCCCAATGCGCAGCTCTTTGCAAAAGAGAGATATTGGCAAGGAAAAGCTGTCTTGTACCTTTGCATTTTTCTCCCAAACTAAGGACACTACAAAGAAAATGTTAAAGCCTCCTGTTAGGCCATCATCTACACGGCATAGCCCTGAATTTTCCAATGCGCAGCTTTGTGCAAAAGAGAGATATTGGCAAGGAAAAGCTGTCTTGTACCATTGGTTTTTCTCCCAAACGAAGGACACTAGAAAGAAAATGTTAAAGCCTCCTGTTAGGCCATCATCTACACGGCATAGCCCTGAATTTTCCAATGCGCAGCTCTTTGCAAAAGAGAGATATCGGCAAGGAAAAGCTGTCTTGTACCTGTGCATTTTTCTCCCAAACGAAGGACACTAGAAAGAAAATTTTAAAGCCTCCTGTTAGGCCATCATCTACACGGCATAGCCCATAATTTTCCAATGCGCAGCTCTTTGCAAAAGAGAGATATTGGCAAGGAAAAGCTGTCTTGTACCTTTGCATTTTTTTCCCAAACGAAGGACACTAGAAAGAAAATTTTAAAGCCTCCTGTTAGGCCATCATCTACACGGCATAGCCCTGAATTTTCCAATGCGCAGCTCCTTGCAAAAGAGAGATATTGGCAAGGAAAAGCTGTCTTGTACCTTTGCATTTTTCTCCCAAACGAAGGACACTAGAAAGAAAATTTTAAAGCCTCCTGTTAGGCCATCATCTACACGGCATAGCCCTGAATTTTCCAATGCGCAGCTCTTTGCAAAAGAGAGATATTGGCAAGGAAAAGCTGTCTTGTACCATTGCATTTTTCTCCCAAACGAAGGACACTAGAAAGAAAATTTTAAAGCCTCCTGTTAGGCCATCATCTACACGGCATAGCCCTGAATTTTCCAATGCGCAGCTCTTTGCAAAAGAGAGATATTGGCAAGGAAAAGCTGTCTTGTACCTTTGCTTTTTTCTCCCAAACGAAGGACACTAGAAATAAAATGTTAAAGCCTCCTGTTAGGCCATCATCTACACGGCATAGCCCTGAATTTTCCAATGCGCAGCTCTTTGCAAAAGAGAGATATTGGCAAGGAAAAGCTGTCTTGTACCTTTGCATTTTTCTCCCAAACGAAGGACACTAGAAAGAAAATTTTAAAGCCTCCTGTTAGGCCATCATCTACACGGCATAGCCCTGAATTTTCCAATGAGCAGCTTTGTGCAAAAGAGAGATATTTGCAAGGAAAAGCTGTCTTGTACCATTGGATTTTTCTCCCAAACGAAGGACACTAGAATGAAAATTTTAAAGCCTCCTGTTAGTGCTTCATCTACACGGTATAGCCCTGAATTTTCCAATGCGTAGCTCTTTGCAAAAGAGAGATATTGGCAAGGAAAAGCTGTCTTGTACCTTTGCATTTTTCTCCCAAACGAAGGAAACTAGAAAGAAAATTTTAAAGCCTCCTGTTAGGCCATCATCTACACGGCATAGCCCTGAATTTTCCAATGCGCAGCTCTTTGTAAAAGAGAGATATTGGCAAGGAAAAACTGTCTTGTACCATTGGATTTTTCTCCCAAACGAAGGACACTAGAATGAAAATTTTAAAGCCTCCTGTTAGTGCTTCATCTACACGGTATAGCCCTGAATTTTCCAATGCGCAGCTCTTTGCAAAAGAGAGATATTGGCAAGGAAAAGCTGTCTTGTACCTTTGCATTTTTCTCCCAAACGAAGGACACTAGAAAGAAAATTTTAAAGCCTCCAGTTAGGCCATCATCTACACGGCATAGCCCTGAATTTTCCAATGCGCAGCTTTGTGCAAAAAAGAGATATTGGCAAGGAAAAACTGTCTTGTACCATTGGATTTTTCTCCCAAACGAAGGACACTAGAATGAAAATTTTAAAGCCTCCTGTTAGTGCTTCATCTACATGGTATAGCCCTGAATTTTCCAATGCGTAGCTCTTTGCAAAAGAGAGATATTGGCAATGAAAAGCTGTCTTGTACCTTTGCATTTTTCTCCCAAACGAAGGACACTAGAAATAAAATTGTAAAGCCTCCTGTTAGGCCATCATCTACACGGCATAGCCCTGAATTTTCCAATGCGCAGCTCTTTGCAAAAGAGAGATATTGGCAAGGAAAAGCTGTCTTGTACCTTTGCATTTTTCTCCCAAACGAAGGACACTAGAAAATTTTTTTTAAAGCCTCCTGTTAGGCCATCATCTACACGGCATAGCCCTGAATTTTCCAATGCGCAGCTCTTTGCAAAAGAGAGATATTGGCAAGGAAAAGCTGTCTTGTACCTTTGCATTTTTCTCCCAAACGAAGGACACTAGAAAGAAAATTTTAAAGCCTCCTGTTAGGCCATCATCTACACGGCATAGCCCTGAATTTTCCAATGCGCAGCTCTTTGCAAAAGAGAGATATTGGCAAGGAAAAGCTGTCTTGTACCTTTGCATTTTTCTCCCAAACGAAGGACACTAGAAAGAAAATTTTAAAGCCTCCTGTTAGGCCATCATCTACACGGCATAGCCCTGAATTTTCCAATGCGCAGCTCTTTGCAAAAGAGAGATATTGGCAAGGAAAAGCTGTCTTGTACCTTTGCATTTTTCTCCCAAACGAAGGACACTAGAAAGAAAATTTTAAAGCCTCCTGTTAGGCCATCATCTACACGGCATAGCCCTGAATTTTCCAATGCGCAGCTCTTTGCAAAAGAGAGATATTGGCAAGGAAAAACTGTCTTGTACCTTTGCATTTTTCTCCCAAACGAAGGACACTAGAAAGAAAATTTTAAAGCCTCCTGTTAGGCCATCATCTACACGGCATAGCCCTGAATTTTCCAATGCGCAGCTCTTTGCAAAAGAGAGATATTGGCAAGGAAAAGCTGTCATGTACCTTTGCATTTTTCTCCCAAACGAAGGACACTAGAAAGGAAATTTTAAAGCCTCCTGTTAGGCCATCATCTACACGGCATAGCCCATAATTTTCCAATGCGCAGTTCTTTGCAAAAGAGAGATATTGGCAAGGAAAAGCTGTCTTGTACCTTTGCATTTTTCTCCCAAACGAAGGACACTAGAAAGAAAATTTTAAAGCCTCCTGTTAGGCCATCATCTACACGGCATAGCCCTGAATTTTCCAATGAGCAGCTTTGTGCAAAAGAGAGATATTGGCAAGGAAAAGCTGTCTTGTACCATTGGATTTTTCTCCCAAACGAAGGACACTAGAATGAAAATTTTAAAGCCTCCTGTTAGTGCTTCATCTACACGGTATAGCCCTGAATTTTCCAATGCGTAGCTCTTTGCAAAAGAGAGATATTGGCAAGGAAAAGCTGTCTTGTACCTTTGCATTTTTCTCCCAAACGAAGGACACTAGAAAGAAAATTTTAAAGCCTCCTGTTAGGACATCATCTACACGGCATAGCCCTGAATTTTCCAATGCGCAGCTCTTTGCAAAAGAGAGATATTGGCAAGGAAAAGCTGTCTTGTACCGCACTCAAGGGCCCACAGCCGCCGGCATTACAATGAGTCACAATGACTCATTGTATCATGCCGCAGCCGCACACCAGCGCTCCCGTCGGGTCTGCGTCCTGCGACTCCCGCCGCCCGCCCGTCGTAACGAACAGATCAGGCCAGGGCACTACGGGCAGCAGCCGCAGCACCAGACACGCTGCCGCCTCTGTAACACACGAAGAGGGAGGAGGGTCGCTTGGAGATGAGAGGAGCAGCGGCACGGGGGGGAGGAGGAGGAGATGGGAGGTGAAGGAAGGAGCCGCAGCAGCGCTTTGTTACTGGTGGAGGCGCTGCTGCTGCCCCTCTGCTTCACTATAGGCTGTCTTCCGAGAACAGCCTATAGTGAAGCAGAGGGGCAGCAGCAGCAGCGCCTCCACCAATAACACAGCGCTGCTGCGGCTCCCTCCTCCACCTCCCTTCTCCTCCTTCTCTACTGCCCGGGAATCGTCAAGCTGCACGAGGAGCCTGAGCCAGCGGAGAGGGTAAGTATAATTCTTCTTTCTTTCTTTCTTTCTTTCTTTCTTTCTTTCTTTCTTTCTTTCTTTCTTTCTTTCTTTCTTTCTTTCTTTCTTTCTTTCTTTCTTCTCTTTCTTTCTTGGGACTGCCTGCCGCTATGTGTAAAAAGGGGGAATCTGCCTGCCGCTATGTGTAAAAAGGGGGAATCTGCCTGCCGCTATGTGTAAAAAGGGGGAATCTGCCTGCAGCTATGTGTAAAAGGGGGGAATCTGCCTGCAGCTATGTGTTAAAAGGGGGAATCTGCCTGCAGCTATGTGTAAAAAGGGGGACTGCCTGCCGCAATGTGTAAAAAGGGTGAATCTGCCTGCCGCTATGTGTAAAAAGGGGGAATCTGCCTGCAGCTATGTGTAAAAAGGGGGACTGCCTGCCGCAATGTGTAAAAAGGGTGAATCTGCCTGCCGCAATGTGTAAAAAGGGGGAAGCTGCTTGCCGCAATGTGTAAAAAGGGGGAATCTGCTTGCCGCAATGTGTAACAAGGGGGAATCTGCCTGCCGTAATGTGTAACAAGGGGGATGCTGTCTGCCGTAATGTGTAACAAGGGCACGCTGTCTGCCATAATGTGTAACAAGGGCAAGCTGTCTGCTGTAATGTGTAACAAGGGCAAGCTGTCTGCTGTAATGTGTAAAAAGTGTACGATGTCTGCCATTATGTGTAACAAGGGCAGGCTGACTGCTGTTATGTGAAAAAAGTGTACGCTGTCTGCCGCTATGTTTAACAAGGGCAGGCTGTCTGCCGTTATGTGTAAAAAGTGTACGCTGTCTGCCGCTATGTTTAACAAGGGCAGGCTGTCTGCCGTTATGTGAAAAAAATGTACGCTGTCTGCCGCTATGTGTAACAAGGGCACGCTGTCTGCCGTTGTGTAAAAAAGGGGGATGCTGTCTGCCGTAATGTGTAAAAAGGGGACGCTGTCTGCTGTAATGTGTAAAAAGAGGACGCTGTCTGCTGTAATGTGTAAAAAGAGGAATCTGTCCACCATAAGGTGTAAAAGGGTCTCTACCTGGTGTAGTGGTGCTACTGTGCGGCGTAATTTGAATAATGGAGACTACTGTGCACCGTTTTATGAATTGGTATTATTTTGTGGCCACACCCCTTAACCACGAAGCCACGCCACTATGTTTTTTTGCGCGCGCCTACGGCGCGCACTGCCCCTGTTTTGCATGCAGGGGTGGGGCTCCAATGCCATTTCTTGCACACACTGCTAAAATGTCTAGTTACGGCACTGTTGCTAGGTATCCACTTCCCTGAGCAGGCCCCCCTCACCAGATCCTCTCCAGGAGTGAGGGGGTGGACTTGGATGGGATGGGATGGGGGGGGGGGGCCCAAGCCATTTTGTCGCACATGGGCCCACTGCTTGCTAGTTCCGCCACTGGGGGGCACGTCTAAAACTCTTCAGACAGTTCTGGATTCATTCGGACCTGGACTCGTGGGTTTTACAAATAGTGTCCCAAGGGTACAAACTGGGGTTTCAAGAAGTTCCCCCTCACCAATTGTTCAAATCAGCCTTAGTCAGCAGGGAGAAGGTTTTTATTCAAGCCTCTTCGTGGTCCCGAAGCCGGACGGCTCAGTCAGACCAATCTTAAATCTGAAATCCCTTAATTTCTACCTAAAGAAATTCAATTTCAAGATGGAATCTCTCAGGGTAGTGATCTCCAGTCCGGGGGATAAAGGAGATTTCATGGTTTTGGTAGACATAAAGGATGCCTACTTACATGTTCCCATTTAGCCACTGCATCAAGCTACCTGAGGTTTGCAATTCAGGATTGTCATTACCAATTTCAGACGTTGCCGTTTGGTCTGTCCACGGCTCCGAGGATTTTCACCAGGGTGATGGCGGAAATGATGGTTCTCCTTCGCAAGCAAGGAGTCACAATTATCCCGTACTTGGATGATCTCCTGATAAAGGACGCGATCCCGGTACCAGCTGGTGCAAAACATCTACTCTCCCTGACAGTTCTTTAACAACATAGGCCCTCATTCCGAGTTGTTCGCTCGGTATTTTTCATCGCATCGCAGTGAAAATCCGCTTAGTACGCATGCGCAATGTTCGCACTGCGACTGCGCCAAGTAACTTTACTATGAAGATAGTATTTTTACTCACGGCTTTTTCTTCGCTCCGGCGATCGTAATGTGATTGACAGGAAATGGGTGTTACTGGGCGGAAACACGGCGTTTCAGGGGCGTGTGGCTGAAAACGCTACCGTTTCCGGAAAAAACGCAGGAGTGGCCGGGGAAACGGTGGGAGTGCCTGGGCGAACGCTGGGTGTGTTTGTGACGTCAACCAGGAACGACAAGCACTGAACTGATCGCACAGGCAGAGTAAGTCTGGAGCTACTCTGAAACTGCTAAGAAGTTAGTAATCGCAATATTGTGAATACATCGGTCGCAATTTTAAGAAGCTAAGACTCACTCCCAGTAGGCGGCGGCTTAGCGTGTGTAACTCTGCTAAATTCGCCTTGCGACCGATCAACTCGGAATGAGGGCCATGGTTGGCTCCTAAACTTGCCAAAATCGCAGTTGGTCCTAATGACGCGGTTGTTGTTTTTGGGAGTGATACTGGACACAGAAGAGGTTTTCTTCTAGTGGAATGGCTCTGGAGATCCAGAGTCTGGTCAAACAAATTCTGAAACCAGCAAGAGTGTTAATCCATCAATGCATTCGGTTGCTGGGGAAGATGGTTGCGGCCTACGAGGCCATTCAGTTTGGCAGGCTCCATGCCAGAGTGTTCCAGTGGGACCTGTTGGACAAGTGGTCCGGATCCCACCTACACATGCACCGGAGGATAATCCTGTCTTCCAAGACCAGAATCTCACTCCATTGGTGGCTGCACAGTTCTCACCACCTAGAGGGGCGATGGTTTGGGATCCAGGACGGGATCCTAGGGACCACGGATGCAACCCTCCGAGGCTGGGGAGCAGTCACACAGGGGGAAACATCCAAGGAAGATGGTCAAGTCAGGACAGTTGTCTCCACATAAATGTTCTGGAGTTAAGGGCCATTTAATAACTGCAGACACAGTACGCACTGGGACGGGTGCCCAGCATCCTCTACGGAATAAGAGAAAAGGATTTACCAGTAGGTATTAAAATCCTATTTTCTCTAAAGTCCTAGAGGATGCTGGGGACTCCGTAAGGACCATGGGGATAGACGGGCTCCGCAGGAGACATGGGCACTTTAAGAAAGACTTTAGTTCTGGGTGTGCACTGGCTCCTCCCTCTATGCCCCTCCTCCAGACCTCAGTTTGATACTGTGCCCAGTGGAGACTGGGTGCTTTTCAGGAGCTCTCCTGAGCTTTCTGACAGAAAGTATTTTGTTAGGTTTTTAATTTTCAGGGAGCACTGCTGGCAACAGACTCCCTCATCGAGGGACTGAGGGGAGAGAAGCAGCCCTACTCTCTGAGTTGCAAGGTCCTGCTTCTTAGGCTACTGGACACCATTAGCTCCAGAGGGATTGGTACGCAGGATCTCACCCTCGCCGTCCGTCCCAGAGCCGCGCCGCCGTCCCCCTCGCAGAGCCGGAAGATAGAAGCCGGGTGAGTATGAGAAGAAAAGAAGACTTCAGAGGCGGCAGAAGACTTCATGATCTTCACTGAGGTAACGCACAGCACTGCAGCTGTGTGCCTTTGCTCCCATACACCTCACATACTCCGGTCACTGTAAGGGTGCAGGGCGCAGGGGGGGCGCCCTGGGCAGCAATATAAACCTCTTTCGCAAAAATATAACATATATACAGCTGGGCACTGTATAAATGTATGAGCCCCCACCAATTTTACAGTTTAAGCGGGACAGAAGCCCGCCTCCGAGGGGGCGGGGCTTCTCCCTCAGCACTCACCAGCGCCATTTTTTCTCCACAGCACCGCTGAGAGGAAGCTCCCCGGACTCTACCCTGCTTATACCACGTTAGACAAGAGGGTTGAAAAGAGGGGGGGGGGGCACATAATTCGCAAATTACATACTGCAGCACTACTGGGCAAACATTAAGTTACTGTTTTATTCCTGGGTTATATAGCGCTGGGGTGTGTGCTGGCATACTCCCTCTCTGTCTCTCCAAAAGGCCTTGTGGGGAAACTGTCTTCAGAAAAAGCATTCCCTGTGTGTGTGGTGTGTCGGTACACGTGTGTCGACATGTCTGAGGAAGAAGGCTATATTAGAGAGGAGCGGGAGCAAATGAATGTGGTGTCTCCGCCGACAGCTGATTGGATGGATATGTGGAATGTTTTAAATGCTAGTGCAAACTCATTGCACAAAAGATTAGACAAGGCAGAAGCTTTGGGACAGTCAGGGTCTCAACCCATGCCTGATCCTATGTTGCAGGGACTGTCAGGGTCTCATAAGCGCCCACTATCCCAGTTTGTTGACACAGATACCGACACGGATTCTGACTCCAGTGTCGATTACGATGATGCAAAGTTACAGCCAAAATTGGCAAAATCCATTCGATTTATGATTATGGCAATAAAAGATGTTTTGCACATCACAGAGTAACCCCCTGTCGCTGACAAGAGGGTACATATGTACAAGGGAAAGAAGCCTGAGGTAACCTTTCCCCCCTCACACGAGCTGAACGAGTTATGTAAAAAAGCTTGGAAATCTCCAGATAAAAGACTGCAGATTTCCAAAAGGATTCTTATGGCGTATCCTTTCCCATCAACGGATAGGTTACGATGGGAATCCTCCCCTAGGGTGGACAAAGCATTAACACGCTTATCCAAGAAGGTAGCCCTCCCATCCCAGGATACGGCTACCCTCAAAGAGTGTGCTGACCGCAAACAGGAGATTACCCTGAAGTCCATTTATACACATTCAGGTACCTTACTCAGACCGGCAATTGCGTCGACCTGGGTGTGTAGTGCTGTAGCGGCATGGACAAATGCCTTATCTGAGGGGATGGATAGCCTAGACAAGGATACTATTTTATTGACCCTGGGGCATATAAGAGATGCTGTCCTATATATGTGTGTATGCAAACTACCGGTGGTGCTGCAGGGCCCACACCCTTTTACTTGTCTTGTAGAGCAGCTCTGAAGCTGTTACAGTGCCCAGCTGCTGCAAGAAATCAGCTTGAATGCTTCAGGGGCTTGGGCATGGCCAACATGAGCCCCACACCGAAGGAGGGTGGGGGTGTTTAATGCAAACTTGGGGTTATCCAAGCGCCGCAAAAGACCGCCATGCCCCTTTTCTCTTTTCATATACAGATGAGGGTTCAAGCCAACTTTGGCCCACTGCTGGGATGACATCACTGAATGCAAATCCGTCTGCTGCAGACCTTCCCCCAGGAATGCTTGCAATAGTTGTTGCATATGGTTTAATGTCTGAGGGTGCTTCAGTATTAGGCAGCCTTCCGCCCTCCCATGTTCATCTGAAAAGATGTGGTCTCCCTGCAGTTGTTGTCCCCAGACGAGAGTTCCCTTGTGCTTCCTCAGTTAAATCTCCTTAACTTGACGAGGGTGTGCCCGAGCAGCCGCCCTCCCCAGCCCTTTCCCAACACATACTTATCTTGCATATGAGATCTCTTGATCATGAAGATAGTTCTCACAGGTTGAGGTTCATCCTGGCCCCGCTCCCCGCTGGAGAGCGCTGATGGGGACAGCAGCGGGGCTTCAGCAGCAGGGTGAGTATGTGTGGCGAGAGACCTCCCTTCCCATGTGCAGGCCTGCAGAGTGTGCCGCGCAGGATGGGGCATGTGACACTCTCCCTCCCTGGGGCTCTTCCAGATGTAGCTCCTCAGCAGTATTTTTCCCGGGCTGCGCGGCGCTCTCCCCGACTGGCATCTGCCCTGGAACACTGCCTTCCTCAACGCAACATCAGCAGGGGGCCCGGGCCTCATCACCATCCCAGGTCTTTCTCATGTATGTATCATGTATGTGTGTGTGATATATGTATGAATCATATATGTTTGTGATATATATATATATATATATATATATATGTATGTATGTATCTATCTATCTATCTATCTATCTATCTATCTATCTATCGTATGTGTGTGTATATATGTATCTATCATGTATGTATGTATGTATGTATGTATGTATCTATCTTGTATGTATGTGTTCTATCTATCTATCTATCTATCTATCTATCTATCTATCTATCTATCTATCTATCTATCTATCTATCGTGTGTGTGATATATGTATGTATCTATCATGTATGTGTTATATGTATGTATCACACCTTCCTCTATACATATACATACATACATACATACATACACACACACCTATATCTGTACGTACACTGACATACACACACCAACATCTATACATAAACACGCTGACCCCTAAACGTACACCAACGTACCCACATGTGAATCTATACATACATGTGCTGACACCTGGACATACACTGATGTACCCACACCTAACATCTATACATACACATGCTAACAACTGGACGTATACAGACGTACCCACATTTGCATCCATGCATATATAGATGTAGGTGTGTGTACATCAGTGTACGTCCAGGTGTCAACGCGTGTATGTATAGATGCAGGTGTGGGTACGTCTGTGTATGTCCAGGTGTCAGAATGTGTATGTATAGATGCAGGTGTGGGAACGTCAGTGTAGGTTCAGGTGCCAGCGCGTGTATGTATAGATGCAGGTGCTTGTATGTCCAGATGTCAGTGCATGTATGTATAGATGCAAGTGTGGGTACGTCGGTGTATGTCCATTTGTCAGCGCGTGTATATATAGATGCAGGTGCTTGTATGTTGGTGTATGTCCAGGTGTCAGCATGTGTATGTATAGATGCAGGTGTGGGAATGTTGGTGTATGTCCAGGTGTCAGGGCGTGTATGTATGGATATTAGGTGTGGGTACATCAGTGTATGTCCAGGTGTTAGCGCATGTATGTATAGATGCAGGATAATAATCGCACAGCGTGCCCCCCGCCAACCACAAACCTCCCCCACCCCCCTGTATGACATAAACACCGCTAATTCCACTTACACACAATAATTTCAGTTTGCGACCAGGAGCCGGCAATGTATGTGCACCCAAATGAAGCCACTGTACATGCCCTGCAGGCTGCTATGTACTGCACAGGTGCAACAAATTTAAATGCCCTATCTTTAAAATGGGGCATATTTTACTAAATTAAAAAAACCTGTAACTTTCTGTAAAACCTTAACCCCAAATGGCACTACACTAACATCGGGGTGTAGAGTTGGATGTTGATCCAAGGCACCAACAGGCTAAAGCTTTGACTGTTCCCAGGATGCCTTGCACCGCCTCCTCTATAACCCTGCCCAGTGGCGTAACTAGACCTTTGTGGGCCCCATAGCAAAATTCTGAATGGGCCCACCAGCACTCAACAAGAATGAGTGGCGTTTGGGGTCAGAAAAGTAGAGGGGAAGGGGTCTGACAGAGTAGGGGGCAGGACATGAATGAATAGAAACTGAGGTGTCCATTATATAAAGAAATACAGTATGTGTGTCTGTGTGTATATCACACACACACATATAAGGGAAATTCAAATGCCCTCAATTATTGCGCCCATTACACTCTGGTTTAGGTGCACAAAGCACCTAAACCTGAATAAAGTAATGGGCGCGATCGTGAAAAGACACCGTTTGGTTGCCCAAATGGGTCTCTTTGCACACATTTCAGCTTGTTTCCCCTGGGGGTAGCGAGCTGAAATAAACATGTCGCACCCGTTGGCAGCAACATTAGAATAGCTGCTGACGGGCACGATTGAGGGAGGAAAGGGACATTTGAATCCAGCCCATAGATGCAATGTGAATATGTAATTTGTACCTTCCTATCTTAAAATGTATATAGTAGTGTATACACTAGAGGTCTTTCCGAACCCCCTAATCCTAACATTGTAATTTGCTTTAGGGCGCACCTCCAATTAGTCTAGTGTTTCGTATTTTCACATTAAATACTTTCTTGCATTGGTTGATTAAAGATTAGATCGTATATTTTTCTAGATATAGCTGTGCATAGTCTACAAGGCTACATGCTTCTCCCCTAACTAGAGATGTGCAGCGGGCATTTTTCGTGTTTCATGTTTTGGTTTTGGTTTCGGATCCGCAGTTGTGTTTTGGATACGGACGCGTTTTGGCAAAACCACCCTTTCGGGTTTTGGATTCGGGTGATTTTTTTTTAAAACCTCAAACAGCTAAAATCATAGAATTTGGGGGTAATTTTGATCCTATAGTATTAAGCTCAATAACCATAATTTCTACTCCTTTCCAGTCTATTCTGAACACCTCACACCTCCCAATATTATTTTTAGTCCTAAAATTTGCACCAAGGTCCCTGGATGACTAAGCTAAGCGACCCAAGTGGGCAGCACAAACACCTGGCCCATCTAGGAGTGGCACTGCAGTGTCAGACAGGATGGCACTTAAAAAAATAGCCCCAAACAGCACATGATGCAAAGATAAATAAAAAAAGAGGCGCAAGATGAAATTGTAGTGTGTCTCTCCTGCTCAGTGTCAGTTCTCAGTAGTATCCTCATCAGTGCTCAGTATCACTGCTCATTGTCTTGTGCTGCATTGTGGTGCTCAGTATACTAGAGTACATTACTAATAGTCCAGTGCTGCATCTTGCTGCTCAGTGTCAGTTCTAGTATCCTCATCAGTGCTCAGTATCACTGCTCATTGTTTTGTGCTGCATTGTGGTGCTCAGTATACTACAGAACATTACTAATAGTCCAGTGCTGCATCTGGCTGCTCAGTGTCAGTTCTAGTAATCTCATCAGTGCTCCGTATCACTGCTCATTGTCTTGTGGTGCTCAGTATACTACAGTACATTACTAATACTCCAGTGTCTTGTGCCGCATATGGCTGCTGTAGGGTGCTGTGGTAGTGTCCTGTCACTGTGCATATGTCATCATTCCAGTCACAGTGACATACCCTCCAACTGTACCTTTTTAATAGGTACAGTACCTTTTTTTCATGGTCTGTACCTATTTTTGGCTCTCCAAACTTCCATTGAAAGTATAGGAAAAGGGGCGTGACCACGCCCCCCTTTACCCGTGACCACGCCCCTTTTTCTAATTTGTACCGATTTTTGTGTGTAAAATGTTGGAGGGTATGCAGTGATATCTGGTATCTATCTAGTGGTATCTAATTCCAGACATTACCACCGTCTAATTCCAGATATATTACTGGCATATAATTCCACACATTAAAAAATGGAGAACAAAAAGGTGGAGGGTAAAATAGGGAAAGATCAAGATCCACTTCCACCTAGTGCTGAAGCTGCTGCCACTAGTCAAGGCAGAGACAATTCAATGCCATCAACATTATGTAATGATTATACGATACATTATATATCATATCATTGTATGGTTGTAAAATACAACTTAAAAACTTTAATGAATAAATACATAAAGTAGCTTTTATGTAACCTTTTTAAACCTATTAGCATAGACCGAATCTCATCGTGTGTATAGGCCTTTAGTTCAACAACAGCATGGGACCAGTTAGTGTGTTTTGACCACTGCACAGCACCTGGTGTTATATAGTAAGCACCACTATGGCATAGTATACAGCATTATGGGCCTGATATGAGTGTAACCAGCGGTGATGTGGAATGCAGTAGGAGGTGCTGTTTAGTAAGCACCACTTCTATATTCACCATGCAGTATATTGTGTGAATATAGAAGTGTTGGCTGTGTTATGTATTAGAGTAATTATTGCAGCTCCCAGCTAAAATTGCAACAATGTAATTTAGTGACAAGCTGCAGAGATTAACCCTTTCTGTGGCTGCTGCACAACCTCTATTCATATCGCTGAATTCAATTAGGGAGATGTTCTCACCCCGCGAGCAAGCGCAGGTATATGCCACACTTATGGTAACATTGGATTTGCAGATATTTTCTTGCAGGGGTGTTTCTAAACAATTTGGCTTCAAATGCGTGCCCCCCGCCACCATTGGCATTAAAAATTGTGCCCCTCCCCCATATATATATATATAAAAAAAACGATATTTGCGTGAGCGCTCCGGATGGGATGGGGGGGCGTGACCTCGCAAAAATGGGTATGGTCTCCATAAAATGGGCGTAGCCTTGCAGGCAAAGACTACCTTACACCCCAGTTCTTGACCCTGCACCAACAGACCTCGGCCACCACAGGGAAAAAAGTACAGTAATTTCCACCATGTTAAGCCCCACACATTAATGCCCTTTGGAACATATTATGTCACTCACCACAATATCTGTGATACACTATGCCCTACAGTAAAGCTTCTAATTACTTTTACAAAAACTGCTCAATGCCAAGAGTTTCACGTGCTGGGTGTCATGCTCATTGCCAGGGGTTTCACTCTCTGGGTGTCATGCTCATTGCCAGGGGGAACGCAGTAGGAGGTGTTATATAGTAAGCACCACTATGGCATAGTATATAGCATTATATATATTGTGAGCACTGGTGATGTTGAGTGCAGTAGAGCTGCTGCTGGGTAATTACAATTGACTACAACCACCAATATATTCTGCTGCACTATATATATGCAAAGCTAATTCTGCTGGGTAATTACAACTGACTACAACCACCAATATATTCTGCTGCACTAAATCTATATTTGCAAAGCTAATTCTGCTGGGTAATTACAATTGACTACAACCACCAATATATTCTGCTGCACTATATCTATATATGCAAAGCTAATTCTGCTGAGTAATTACAATTGACTACAACCACCAATATATTCTGCTGCACTATATCTATATATGCAAAGCTAATTCTGCTGGGTAATGCAAATTGAAACATTATTGCATAGTATGTGATTTTGAAGTACTTTTTTAAAGTTTTGAATGATATAGACCCAGTTTAATCTTTGTGGAATGCCTGGTTGTTGTTTTTAAGGTAATTTATTGCCTGGCATTTGAGGGGGTGGGGTGTGGTTACAGATTTCAATTATTGGTTTCACTTGTAATAGTCTTCTACTTAAGTCCAATGGTGTAGGCTGTGCAAAGCCATTTGGCTGTGCATTTATTGATCTAAGCGTGCATTTTTATCAAAGCGTGATAAAATTGACACATAACAGCAGTGTTCAATCAGCGTTCAATCGAAGTGAAAAAGAAGGAAAACAGAAGCACACCAATCTAACAAAACAAAGAAAACTGAAGAACTAATAACAAATGTTAGTCACTTACTCCTCAGATCACTCACCTCCTGATTGTTGCATCTGATTACATAGCACAGAACTACCTTACTTGGACATTTCATAAACCATCCATTTCACCTACAAATGCCTGTATCTGTATTATTGTAATTTTGTTTTTTAAGCACAGCTGCACCAATGCAATTTTACCTGCAAACACTTAAAACATCTAACATAATTACCATTGCTTCTTAAACCTCTCACAATCCTTTCATTTCTTACACTCCAAATACTTTTCTGCACCCACTTTATCTACGCTTTTGACTCATTTCATACTAAATCTACACCCCTTGAGCCTACACTGCTTTTCTCACCTGCATTTCTGCAATTCTTCTGCTCGGATTGCCTTACAGTCTCCTCTCCTACTTCCACTTTCCCTCAACCTATTTACCTACTTAACACTATGTCAAGGTTTTCTTATACTTCCCACATCACTCAGTGTCTACCTAATAATGTATCTTTAGCCTTCCCCCCTAGTCTCCTCCACCTCCTCCTCTCTCCCCTCCTCTGTCTCCCCTCCATCCCTCTGTTTCCTTCCCCCACCTTTCCTGTTACCCCACTTTCATTCACCTCTGCCCCATGGTCCTGCTACCCCACAACTCAGCCCTGCTCCCTCTCTCCCTTCCCTGTCACCTCCCCACACCCCCATCCACATCACACTGACCTCCCTCCCTGCCCACCTCCTGCAGTTTCCCCTCCTAGCTCAGGCACCCGTACCATCACTACTCTCTCATCATCCCTGCCCTCAAAGTTAATCCCACCTCATCGCTACAGCAACCCTGAAAATCTAATTCACATCTCTCCCACAAACTCATACCCCCTATCCTGTGCCCTCTGGAATGCCAGATCTGTTTATAACAAACTGGTTTCCACTCATGACCTTTTCATTTCCAACTCCCTACACCTACTAGCCATTACTGAAACTTGGATTACGCCCTCTGACACTACTTCTGCTGCTGCTCTCTCTGCTGGGGGCCTTACATTCACACACACACCCCGACCTGGGGGTCGCCATGGGGGTGGTGTTGGGGTCCTTTTACCTTCTAGTATCGGCGTACGAGGTTACTTCCAGAAAATGTGGAGAAGATGATGATCATCAAAATGAATTATAATCAATTCCTCCGTGGAGACATTTACCAGCAATTGCCTCCAGAAAGTACACAGGGATCTGAGATGGTGGATTCCAGTGGGGACGAATTAATAATATGTGAGGGGGGCGATGTACACAGTGAAAGGGGTGAGGAATTGGAGGATGATGAGGTGGACATCTTGCCTCTGTAGAGCCAGTTTGTGCAAGGAGAGATTGATTGCTTCTTTTTTGGTGGGGGCCCAAACCAACCAGTCATTTCAGTCAGCCGTGTGGCAGACCCTGTTGCTGAAATGATGGGTTCGTCAATGTTTTTCTTTTCAATCTAAGCCCCTGCAGTTTTCTGTAAGAATCTGCTTCGCTATGATGATCAACAAGTCACAAGGGCAAACACTCAGGGCTGGAGGCGTAGATCTTAGGACCAGCTGCTACAAGCATGGCAAAGGTGTCACTATCATTGGTGACACCCAGAGAGGCAGCGAGGGAGATTGTAATGCAGTGCGCGCAGATAAGCAGCGCAACGGTAAAAAGGAGGCATGGTCTCATAGGTAGGGGTGTGGCCTGTTTTCCTGAATCTCCATTTTGTTCCTCCTGTTTCTCCGTTGCCGACCCCATTTTGTAGCCCTGCCCATGCACCGCTCCATCTCCGACTTGGAAATGGATTGTTGCTGACCCCCCCCCCCCCAGCACCGATTGACAGTCAGAAGCGATCGCATTATCTGCGGGGTGCCGCAGAAAATGCAGGCGCATGCGTATGCTCTTAGCAATTTTTGCAGTTGGATTGCTTATTGCGATTGCAATCCAACCTGAATCAGGCTCTATTACCTATCACAATGCACTGCGGGTAATACAAAATGGGGTTAATATAAGAGAAAACCCCCCCAGAGCTGTGCTCCTTAACTGTCCCTGGTGGCTAGTGGAGCGGCTGCCCAGTAATCAGTGTCCACGCCAGTGCGCACATGGCCCACCCCCTACAGCCACGCTGGATCACGGTATAGTGTGGGCACAGAAGTCCCTTACCTCCCTTTCATCAGCGGCCTCGTGATCCCGGAGGGCGGTGTGTGTGTGACTGACCTTAGGAAGAAACCGGAGCCTCCGCTGCAGTGACCCAGCAACCAGGGCACGGGAGTATACTGCGCCGCTGGGAGTGATGGAGCTGCAGTAAAGATGTCTATTAGACCTAACCTGCTGCAGCCCTTGTAGATTCTTATAAAAAAAAGTTCTTCTTTTCTTGTCAAAATTAATAGCTAAGAATAGGCTGCCTGAGGCAGCCCCCTGTTAAGTGGCCTGCTACTGAAGGCACCAACTACAAACTGAGCTCCCTGTTCATGGAAGCGAGGTTATAGAGCAGGGGGCGCTGAGCATCTTGGGAACAGTCAAAAGCTTTGAGCCTGTTGGTGCCTCAGATCAAGATCCTACTCTACACCCCAATGTGAATCCTTGTGGAGTCCAGTGTACCCCACAGAAGAAATGAATGTGTCACACCCATTGGCAGCAACATTAGAATAGCTGCTGATGGGCACAATTGAGAAAGGAAGGGGGGAAAACATTTGAATCCAGCACATATATGTAATTTGAATATGTCATTTGTACCTTCCTACTTTAAAATGTAATGGATGAACCTCACCCTGTGAGAACTATCTTCATGATCAAGAGATCTCATACGCAAGAAAAGCATGTATTGGGATAGGGCTGTGGAGGGCGGCTGCTCGAGCACACCCCCGTCAAGTTAAGGAGATTCAACTGAGGAAGCACAAGGGAACTCTTGTCTGGGGACAACAACTGCAGGGAGACCACATCTTTTCAGATGAAAATGAGAGGGCGTAAGGCTGCCTAATACTGAAGCACCCTCAAACATCAAACCATATGCAACAACTAGTACAAGCATTCCTGGGGAAAGGGCTGCAGCAGACGGATTTGCATACGGTGATGTCATCCAAGCAGTGGGCCAAAGTTGGCTGGAACCCTCATCTGCATATGAAAAGAGAAAAGGGGCGCTTGGATGACCCCTAGTTCGCATTGAACACCCCCCACCCTCCTTTGGTGTGGGGCTCATGTTGGCCATGCCTCAGCCCCTGAAGCATTCAAGCTGATTTCTTGCAGCAGCTGGGCACTGTAACAGCTCCAGAGCTGCTCTGTAAGGCAAATAAAAGGGTGTGGGCCATGCAACACCACCTGTAGTTCGCATTGTGCGTTGGAAGGCACAAAGTAAGCAGACGGGAGAAGTCAGGATAGTGCGCAAGGGCATAGAAGGGAGGGGCTCAAGAAAAGAGAAGTGGAAACAGACAGCAAACTAGGCTGGAGAGAGACCTGAGACAATGAGATCTAAATTATACCAGAGCCAACCAGGGGAAAGCACAAATGCAGCCCCCCCCCCCCACAAATTATGCAGTCGAGATTCCCACATTTGGGGAAATCACAGAGGTCAGCATACCCAGAATGCAATGAATGAACCTCACCCTGGGAAAACAATCTTCATGACCATGGTATCACCTAAGCAAAATAAGTATGATTTGAGATAGGGCTGGGGAGGGCCGCTGCTCAGGCACACCTCCGTCAAGTAAAGGAGATTCAACTGAGGCAGCACAAGGGAACTCTCATCTGGGGACAACAACTGCAGGGAGAACACATTTTCAGACGAATGTGTGAGGGCAGAAGGCTGCCTAATACTGAAGCACCCCCCAAACAACAAACCAAATGCAACAACTAGTGCAAGCATTCCTGGGGGAAGGCCTGCAGCAGATGGATTCGCATATGGTGATGTCATCCAAGCAATGGGTATAGTTGGCTGCAACCCTCATCTGCATATGAAAAGAGAAAATGGTCACGCAGGGCATGGCGGCCTTTGTGGGGTTGCGCTTGGATGACCCCTAGATCGCTTTATACACCCCCATCAGTGTGGGGCTCATGTTGGCCATGCCCCAGCCCCTGAAGCATTCAAGCTGATTTCTTGCAGCAGCTGGACCCAGTAACAGCTCCAGAGTTGCTCTACAAGACAAGTAAAAGGGTGTGAGCCATGCAGCAGCACCTGTAGTTTGCATACACACATATATAGGACAGCATCTCTTATATGCCCCAGGGGCAATAAAATAGTATCCTTATCTAGGGTATCCGTCCATGCCGCTACAGCACTACACATACACACCCAGGCAGACGCAATTGCCGGTCTGAGTAAGGTACCTGAATGTGTATAAATGGACTTCAGGGTAATCTCCTGTTTGCGGTCAGCAGACTCTTTGAGGGTAGCCGT
Organism: Pseudophryne corroboree; assembly: GCF_028390025.1. Lineage (NCBI taxonomy): Eukaryota > Metazoa > Chordata > Amphibia > Anura > Myobatrachidae > Pseudophryne > Pseudophryne corroboree. The sequence goes on from NW_026968433.1 coordinate 37,262, forward strand.
ATCCTGGGACGGGAGGGCTAACTTCTTGGATAAGCGTGTTAATGCTTTGTCCACCCAAGGGGAGGATTCCCATCGTAACCTATCCGTTGATGGGAAAGGATACGCCATAAGAATCCTTTTGGAAATCAGCAGGAGATTCCCAAGCTTTTTCACATAACTCGTTCAGCTCGTGTGAGGGGAAAAGGTTACCTCAGGCTTCTTTCCCTTGTACATATGTACCCTCTTGTCAGGGATAGGGGGCTCCTCTGTGATGTGCAAAACATCTTTTATTGCCATAATCATATATCAAATGTATTTTGCCAATTTTGGCTGTAACTTTGCATCATCGTAATCGACACTGGAGTCAGAATCCGTGTCGGTATCTGTGTCAACAATCTGGATAGTGGGCACTTATGAGACCCTGACAGTCCCTGCGACATAGGATCAGGCATGGGTTGAGACCCTGACTGTCCCAAAGCTTCAGCCTTGTCTAATCTTTTGTGCAATGAGTTTACACTAGCATTTAAAACACTCCACATATCCATCCAATCAGGTGTCGGCGGAGACACCACATTCATTTGCTCCCGCTCCTCTCTAATATAGCCTTCTTCCTCAGACATGTCGACACACGCGTACCGACACACCACACACACAGGGAATGCTTTTACTGAAGACATTTCCCCCACAAGGCCCTTTGGCAGAGCTGGCCCTAACCAATATGATGCCCTAGGCAAGATTTTGCCTGGTGCCCCCTAGCACCACCGCTGGTTCCGCCTCTGACCTTGCACCTCTTTCCCAGCACCATCAACCCTCACCCATAACAGTACTTATTTTGGTGTTTGTACCCCCTATATTTTAAACAGGAACAGTTCGCACATTTGGCGCACAGTCCAAAAAGGGGTGTGTTTTTGCTGGCAATGGGCATGTCCACACAATAGTACCCCCAATTAAAATTCCGCCACACAGTACTGCAATTTTATTCACATTTGATCACGCGATAGTGTCCATAATTCACATTACATCCCACAGTAGTATCACTTTACCTTATAAACGTTACTTCTCACAGTAGTGCTCCTTATTCACATTACATCACACTGAATTGCTCCTTATTTACATTACACCACACCCTATTGCTCTTTATTCACATTAGACGACACAGTAAATGCCCTTTCTATACGCAACGCTACATATTAGAGCACCTTATACACATAATGCCACACATTAGTAATGCATTTATACACATAATTCCACACAGTAATGCCCCTTACACATATGAGACACATCATTAATGTCCTTATAAACATAATGCGTCTTACACATTATGACAACCTTTATTAATGCCCTTTTACACATAATGGCCCTCATTCCGAGTTGTTAGCTCGCAAGCTGCTTTTAGCAGCATTGCACACGTTAAGCCGCCGCCTACTGGGAGTGAATCTTAGCTTATCAAAATTGCGAACGAAAGATTAGCAGAATTGCGAATAGACACTTCTCAGCAGTTTCTGAGTAGCTCCAGACTTACTCGACAACTGTGATCAGTTCAGTCAGTTTCGTTCCTGGTTTGACGTCACAAACACACCCAGCGTTCGCCCAGACACTCCCACGTTTCTTCAGACATTCCCGCGTTTTACCAAGAAACGGCAGCGTTTTTTCACACACACCCATAAAACGGCCAGTTTCCGCCCAGAAACACCCACTTCCTGTCAATCACACTACGATCAGCAGAACAAAGAAAAAACCTCGTAATGCCGTGAGTAAAATACCTAACTGCATAGCAAATTTACTTTGCGCAGTCGCAGAGCGAACATTGCGCATGCGCAATTAGCGGAAAATCGCTGCGATGCGAAGAAAATTACCGAGCGAACAACTCGGAATGACCACCCTTGCGCATGCGCAATTAGCGGAAAATCGCTGCGATGCGAAGAAAATTACAGAGCGAACAACTCGGAATGACCACCAATGTCCCTTACACATATGCCGCACATTATTAATGCCCTTATACACATAATGACACACATAGTGCCCCTTACACATATGTTGCACATTATTAATGCATTATTACATGACACACATAATGCTCCTTACTCATATTCCGAACACTACTGCACAATCAACCCACTCACATGCACACAGCACTCACACTGCCACTAACACTGTGACCTCTGCCTCTGCTTGGATACAGATGTGTCCTCATAAATCTTGCCTCAATGCTAAAGTTGGGGCACCTTTTTTTATTAAAATGCATCTTATTTGCATTGCTATGTTGCTAGGATGCACACGCAGCTTCTGCTGATTAAAATGATATGCAGCACGCCTATATACTGTGTGAGACTGTGGCTGTATCTGCATATGAAATGCTACACACAGAATATAGGCATGCCGCATATCATTTTAATCAGCAGAAGTTGCTGATGCCCCTAGGCATATCAAATGCCCTAGGCAATTGCCTAGTTTGCCTATGCCTATGGCCGGCTCTGCCCTTTGGAGAGACAGAGAGAGAGTATGCCAGCACATACCCCAGCGCTATATAACCCAGGAATAGCACAGTAACTTAATGTTTGCACAGTAGCGCTGCTGTATGTAATTTGCGCCAAATTATGTGCCCCCCCCCCCCCTCTCTTTTCAACCCTCTTGTCTACCGTGGTATAAGCAGGGGAGAGTCCGGGGAGCTTCCTCTCAGCGGTGCTGTGGAGAAAAAATGGCGCTGGTGAGTGCTGAGGGAGAAGCCCCGCCCCCTCGGCGGCGGGCTTCTGTCCCGCTTAAACTGTACAATTGGCTGGGGCTCATACATATATACAGTGCCCAGCTGTATATATGTTATATTTCTGCCAAAAAGAGGTTTATATTGCAGCCCAGGGCGCCCCCCCTGCGCCCTGCACCCTTACAGTGACCGGAGTATGTGAGGTGTATGGGAGCAATGGCGCACAGCTGCAGTGCTGTGCGTTACCTCAATGAAGATCATGAAGTCCTCTGCCGCCTCTGAAGTCTTCTTTTCTTCTCATACTCACCCGGCTTCTATCTTCCGGCTCTGCGAGGGGGACGGCGGCGCGGCTCTGGGACGGACGGCGAGGGTGAGATCCTGCGTACCAATCCCTTTGGAGCTAATCCCTTTGGAGCTAATGGTGTCCAGTAGCTTAAGAAGCAGGACCTTGCAACTCGGAGAGTAGGGCTGCTTCTCTCCCCTCAGTCCCTCGATGCAGGGAGTCTGTTGCCAGCAGTGCTCCCTGAAAATTAAAAACCTAACAAAATACTTTCTGTCAGAAAGCTCAGGAGAGCTCCTGAAAAGCACCCAGTCTCCACTGGGCACAGTATCAAACTGAGGTATGGAGGAGGGGCATAGAGGGAGGAGCCAGTGCACACCCAGAACTAAAGTCTTTCTTAAAGTGCCCATGTCTCCTGCGGAGCCGTCTATCCCCATGGTCATTACGGAGTCCCCAGCATCCTCTAGGACGTTAGAGAAAATAGGATTTTAATACCTACCAGTAAATCCTTTTCTCTTAGTCCGTAGAGGATGCTGGGCACCCGTCCCAGTGCGTACTGTGTCTGCAGTTATTAAATGGCCCTTAACTCCAGAACATTTATGTGGAGACAACTTTCCCGACTTGACCATCTTCCTTGGACGTTTTCCCCCTGTGTGACTGCTCCCCAGCCTCGGAGGGTTGCATCCATGGTCCCTAGGATCCAGTCCTGGATCCCGAACCTTCGCCCCTCTAGGAGGTGAGAACTGTGCAGCCACCAATGGAGTGAGATTCTGGTCTTGGAAGACAGGATTATCCTCCGGTGCGTGTGTAGGTGGGATCCGGACCACTTGTCCAACAGGTCCAACTGGAACACTCTGGCATGGAACCAGCCAAACTGAATGGGCTCGTAGGCCGCAACCATCTTACCCAGCAACCAAATGCATTGATGGATTAACACTCTTGCTGGTTTCAGAATTTGTTTGACCAGACTCTGGATCTCCAGAGCCTTTCCACTGGAAGAAAACCTCTTCTGTGTCCAGTATCACTCCCAAAAACAACAACCGCGTCATTGGGACCAACTGCGATTTTGGCATGTTTAGGAGCCAACTATGTTGTTGAAGAACTGTCAGGGAGAGTGCAATGTTTTGCACTAACTGGTCCCTGGATTTCGCCTTTATCAAAAGATCATCCAAGTAAGGGATAATTGTTACTCCTTGCTTGCGATCACCCTGGTTAAAATCCTCGGAGCCGTGGACAGACCAAACGGCAATGTCTGAAATTGGTAATGACAATACTGAATTGCAAACCTCAGGTAGCTTGATGCAGAGGCTAAATGGGAACATGTAAGTAGGCATCCTTTATGTCTACCAAAACCATGAAATCTCCTTCCTCTGGACTGGAGATCACTGCACTGAGAGATTCCATCTTGAAATTTAATTCAGATTTCAGATTGGTCTGACTGAGCTGTCCGGCTTAGGGACCACGAAGAGGCTTGAATAAAAACCTTCTCCCTGCTGACTAAAGCCGATTTGAACAATCGGTGAGGGGGAACGTCTTGAAACCCCAGTTTGTACCCTTGGGACACTATTTGTAAAACACACGAGTCCATGTCCGAATGAATCCAGAACTGACTGAAGAGTTTTAGACGTGCCCCCACTGGTGCGGGCTCCTGCAAGAGAGCCCCAGCGTCATGCGGTGGATTTGGCAGAAGCAGAGGATGATCTCTGCTCCTGCGATCTTGAAGAGGATGCAGACCTCTTCCCTCTTCTCCTTCCTCTACCTGCAAAGAAAGGGGAATCTTAACTTCTTGCATATCTATTGGGCCGAAATGACTGCATCAGATAATGATGCGTCTTCATCCGTTGGGAGGGAACATAGGGCAAGAAGGTTGACTTACCTGCGGGAGCTGCCGAGATCAAATTAACCAGGCAGTCACCAAACAACGCTTCACCTTCATAGGGAAGAGACTCCCTTTCTTCTTGGAGTCAGCATCAGCATTCTCTTGGTGAATCCACAATGCCCTCCTATCCGAGACTGCCATGAAATTGGCCCGTGAACTCAATAGTCCTATATCCCTTGCAGTCTCACGTAAGTATGCTGCAGTGTCCTTGATATGATACAACGTAAGGAGTATCCCATCTCTCCAAGGTATCTATATCGGATGACAAGGTATTCGACCAATTCTTGAATACTACTACTCACCCATGCACATGTAATGGCAGGTATAAGTAATGTACCCTTGGTTACATAACTAGAAATAATGTAGCTTCCTGCATACGATCCGCTGGATTTGTGACAGGGCCCCGTGCAGAACAGGGGGTGACTCCCACTTTATTCTGTCCGCGGCGGGAAATGAATAAACAACCAGAATCCTTTTGGGGATTTGAAACCATCTTGTCGAGCTGGCCCAGACTTTCTCAAACAGAGATGGAGGAACGTTACATCAGCTTTCATTATATATCTATATATACATACATATAGACCCCTTTGTCAGGAACAGCAGGGTCTTCAGTGATTTTAATATGTCCTTAATATCCACAATCATGTACTGAATGCTCCTTGCCAATATTGGATCTAATCAGGAAACATTATGGTCGACATAGAAATCAGTATCCGTGTCAGTATCAGTGTGTAGTAACTGGGCAAAATAACATTTTTGCGACCCCGCGGGGCCTGAGGGAAAAGAAACATAGCCATGAACATCACATCTATTCTCTACGTCTGTGTCTGGGACACAGATTTATCCAACCTTACTCTGATATTACTGAAACTTTTACCCAGTCAGTTATTGGTGGTGCCAACAGGGCCACCATCATATGTCTGCATTCCTAATATAGTTTCCTCTTGGGAAAAACATTCAGCCACCGACATGTTGACACACATGTACCAAGTACCCACAGACACATCGGCTTATGGGGGACAGACCGTCAGTAAATCTGTCAGAGGGACACAGAGGATTTTTCAGCTCACAATCCAGCGCCAAAAGTACACAGTCTGGGAAATAATAAACTCTATAGTGATAGACTTGTAATGCTCTAAAGATGTTCTGGTGAGGTGAGGAAGAAGCCCCGCTACTGTAATGGCGCGTATCTGTCCCGCTCAGAAATAATTAATTACGCTAGCGGGGTAAGGACAGTGCCCAGGCACTAATGTCCACTTTTTCCAGCCTTTTGTGAGGAATTTATGCTGCCCAGGGTGCCCCCCCCCCCGTGCCCTGCACCCTGCAGTGCCTGTGTTTGTGTGGGAGCATGGCGCGCAGCGTTCCGCTCGCTGCTCGGTACCTCAGAATGCCATCACTGGAGAAGAAGTCTTCTGTTCTTCTGCTACTCACCTGTCTTCTGGCTCTGTAAGGCGTACCCAGTGATCAGCACCCTCAGGAGCTAATGGTGTTCTGTCAGCCTGAAGCAGAGCCATTGAACTCACTAGAAGTTGGTCATACTTCTCTCCCCTAAGTCCCACGAAGCAGGGAGACTGTTGCCAGCAGCCTCCCTGAAAATAAAAAAAACTAACAAGTCTTTTCAGAGAAACTCAGTAGAGCTCCCCTGTAGTGCATCCAGTATCACTGCGCACAATACTAAAACTGGAGTCTGGAGGAGGGGCATAGAGGGAGGAGACAGTTCACACCCTTTGAAAGTCTTAAAGTGCCCATGTCTCCTGCAGATCCCGTCTATACCCCATGGTTCTTAATGTGACCCCAGCATCATCTAGGACGTATGAGAAAACAAATAACGCACACATGAGGAGGAGAGAACTAAGGAAGCTATAAGGAGAAGAGGGGAGGGAGGGGGGGTTGAAAGGTAAGGTAGTAAAGGCATATTGGATAAACTACAACCTTATACATATTCATTAATGTACCAGTAGTTAGAAGTAGAAGAGCTCTAACAGAAACCACAAAGCTTATCTAAAGCCACACCACACTGGATATGCCCAATCTCATTTGATTTTTGAAGCAAAGCAGTATTGGACTTTGTTAATACATGGATGGGAGACTGCTTGGTAGTATCAGATTCTTTAGGTGTTTTTAAACTACCAACACCATTTTCTTGGTACATTTAATTTTTACATGTATTCTTTTATGTACCAGAAGTTAGAAGTAGAAGAGCTGTAATAAAAACCACCAGCTCATCTACAGCCACAGCACACTGGATTTGCCCAATCTCTCCTGATCATGGAAGCTGAGCAGTGTTGGTCCTGGTTTTAGTACTTCGATGGGAGACCACCAGGAAATACCAGGAGCTGTGTGTATTTTTACAATACTAACACCGTTCTCTTGGGCCCTCATTCCGAGTGGTTCGCTCGGTAAAAATCTTCGTATCGCAGCGATTTTTCGCTTAATACGCATGCGCAATGTCCGCACTGCGACTGCGCCAAGTAAATTTGCTATGCACTTAGTAATTTTACTCACGGCTTTTTCATCGTTCTGGCGATCGTAATGTGATTGACAGGAAATGGGTGTTACTGGGCGGAAACAGGCCGTTTTATGGGCGTGTGGGAAAAAACGCTACCGTTTCCGGAAAAAACGCAGGAGTGGCCGGAGAAACGGGGGAGTGTCTGGGTGAACGCTGGGTGTGTTTGTGACGTCAAACCAGGAACGACAAGCACTGAACTGATCGCAGATGCCGAGTAAGTCTGGAGCTACTCTGAAACTGCTACGAGGTGTGTAATCGCAATATTGCGAATACATCGTTCGCAATTTTAAGATGCTAAGATTCACTCCCAGTAGGCGGCGGCTTAGCATGAGCAAATCTGCTAAAATTCACTTGCGAGCGAACAACTCGGAATGAGGGCCTTGATGCATTCCATTTTGAAACATTGGGGCAGATCTATTAAGCCTGGTGAACTAATAAAGTGCAAGGTGATAAAGTACCAGCCAGTCAGCTCCTAACTGTCATTTTTCAAACCCAGCCTGTGACATGGCAATTAGGAGCTGATTGGCTGGTACTTTATCACCATGCAAATTATCATTTCACCAGGTTTAATAAATCGTCCGCTTACTCATTTATGTACGAGTAGTTAGAAGTAGAAGAACTCTAACAGAAACCACTAAGCTCATCTACAGCCACACCACACTGTATATGCCCAATATCACCTGATTTTAGGCCTGGTTTGTTCTTGGATGTGAGACCACCTGGGAATATCAGGTGCTGTAGGTAGTTTTATACTACCAACACCGTTCTCTTGATGCATTCTATTTTGAAACTTATTCATTGATGTACCAGTAGTTAGAAGTAGAAGTTAGAAACAGCAAAAATCATCTACAGCCGCATCACACTGGATATGTCCAATCTCATCTGATGTTGGAAGCTAAGCAGTGTTGTGCCTGGTTAGTTTTTGGATTTCAGGTCCTGCCTTCTGGTTTGGCCACGGCACCTCGGAAATTCACCAAGGTCATGGCCGTGATGACGACCCTTCACCATCGGTGGACCAGGGAGGAATCTCTCCTCCCGATAAACATTCTGGAATTGCAGGCAGTGTTCAATTCATTGACACTGGCCCTGCCTCTAGTACAGAACAGGCCTGTTCAAGTACAATCGGACAACGCCACCACGGTAGTGTACACAAATCATCAAGGCGGCACTCGAAATTGCATAGCAAAGCTGGAAGTATCAAAAATCCTCAGTTGGGTAGAACGTTATCTGCCAGCAATATCGGCAGTGTTCATTCCCGGAGTCCTCAACTGGGAAGCGGATTTCCTCAGTCGTCAGGACGTTCACGCTGGAGAGTGGAGAGGCCGCAGCAGAAATGTCTGCACTGGTGTCAGTAGGTGACTGAGGCAGGGATGACTGGGAGATAGTGGGTGACTGAAGCATGTATGAGTGGGAGATAGTGGGTGACTGAGGCCGGGGTGACTGGGAGATAGTCAGTGACTAAGGCAGGGGTGATAGGGATATAGTGGATGACTGTGGCAGGGGTGACAGGGACAGTAGGAGACTGAGGCAGGGGTGACAGGGATAGTGGGTGACTGAGGCAGGGGTGATATGGAGATAGTGGTTGACTGAGGAAGGGGTGACAGAGATAGTGGGTGACTAAAGCAGGGGTGACTGGTATAGTGGGTGACTGAGGCAGGGGTCGCAGGTATAGTGGTTAACTGAGGCAGCGTTGACTGGGAGATAGTGGGTAACTGGGGCAGGGGTGACAGGGAAAGTGTGTGACTCAGGCAGGGGTGATAGGGAGATAGTGGGCAGCAGATCACTGCCTTGCTGACAGCAGCACATCCCTGCTTCACTGACAGCAGCACATCCCTGCCTCATTGACAGCAGCACATACCTGCCTCACTTATAGCAGCACATCCCTGCCTTACTGACAGCAGCAGATCACTGCCTCACTGACAGCAGCAGATCACTGCTTCACTGACAGCAGCACATCCCTGCCTCACTGGCAGCAGCAGATCCCTGCCTCACTGGCAGCAGCAGATCCCTGCCTCACTGGCAGCAGCAGATCCCTGCCTTACTGACAGCTGTATATAGGGCCTAATTCAGACCTGATCTCTGCTGTGCATATTCACACAACAGGAGATCAGGTCTGAAGTGTGTGTGTGTGCTGGTGCCGCAGTGCACCGGCACATGCCAGAGATGCGATCAGCATCTCTGCCCAGTGAGCGCCTCTGCCAACACATACTTATCTTGCATATGAGATCTCTTGATCATAAAGATAGTTCTCACAGGGTGAGGTTCATCCATTACATTTTAAAGTAGGAAGGTACAAATTACATATTCAAATTACATATATGTGCTGGATTCAAATGTTTTCCCCCTTTCCTTTCTCAATTGTGCCCATCAGCAGCTATTCTAATGTTGCTGCCAATGGGTGTGACACATTAATTTCTTCTGTGGGGTACACTGGACTCCACAAGGATTCACATTGGGGTGTAGAGTAGGATCTTGATCTGAGGCACCAACAGGCTCAAAGCTTTTGACTGTTCCCAAGATGCTCAGCGCCCCCTGCTCTATAACCTCGCTTCCATGAACAGGGAGCTCAGTTTGTAGTTGGTGCCTTCAGTAGCAGGCCACTTAACAGGGGGCTGCCTCAGGCAGCCTATTCTTAGCTATTAATTTTGACAAGAAAAGAAGAACTTTTTTTATAAGAATCAACAAGGGCTGCAGCAGGCTAGGTCTAATAGACATCTTTACTGCAGCTCCATCACTCCCAGCGGCGCAGTATACTCCCGTGCCCTGGTTGCTGGGTCACTGCAGCGGAGGCTCCGGTTTCTTCCTAAGGTCAGTCACACACACACCGCCCTCCGGGATCATGAGGCCGCTGATGAAAGGGAGGTAAGGGGCTTCTGTGCCCACACTATACCGAGATCCAGCGTGGCTGTAGGGGGCGGGCCGTGTGCGCACTGGCGTGGACACTGATTACTGGGCAGCTGCTCCACTAGCCACCAGGGACAGTTAAGGAGCACAGCTCTGGGGGTTTTTCTCCTATATTAACCCCATTTTGTACTACCTGCAGTGCATTGTGATAGGTAATAGAGCCTGATTCAGGTTGGATTGTAATCGCAATAAGCAATCCAACTGCAAAAATTGCTAAGAGCATACGCATGCGCCTGCATTTTCTGTGGCACCCCGCAGATAATGCGATCACCTCTGACTGTCAATCGGTGCGGGGGGGGGGGGGGGGGGTCAGCAACAATCCATTTCAAAGTCGGAGATGGAGCGGTGCAGGGGCAGGGCTACAAAATGGGGTCGGCAACGGAGAAACAGGAGGCGTGGTCAGAGCGGCTGCATGACATCACATGCAGCCGCTGCGATCACAAAAATGGTGGCGGCTTCCTGCGCACACGTACAGTCTGCACCAACAGGAGGCTAACCCATTTTTTATGATCACGCTGAACTGCACTAAGACTGCAATTTCAGCGTGGTCAAGAAGGGAGGCGGCATGCTGGGTGGCCATGCCCTGTGATGGGTGGCCCCAGCATGCGAACCAAAGGATTGCAAATTCTGTTACTTAGCAGAATTTGCAATCCTTACTGAATTAGGCCCATTGATTACAAAATTGTAAACAATATTTGAAGTTTTTCTTCAGGGACTAACACAAAAGATGCTTGGGGCTACTAACACATGGGTAAGCCACGTAAAGCTTCCCATGGGTCAGTGGCATCACAACAGGGTTGCGGCACACACCCGAGTGTCACCCGCCAAGGGGGGTGACACCAAAGTGCCGGCTCTTCTTCAGTGACAGAATATGGGTGTTTCACTGTGACATTACGTGCAACACCCAGTTTCTGTCACTGTGCAGGAGCCAACACCACTCACACACTAGTCCCCGGGTGCAGCCCCCAACCCCCGGGATACCCGGAGCAACAAAATGGTGATTCAGGCCACGCCCCTACCTATGAGACCATGCCTCCTTTTTACCATTGCGCTGCTTATCTGCGCGCACTGCATTACAATCTCCTTCGCCACCTCTCTGGGTGTCACCAGTGATAGTGACACCTCTGCCATGCTTGTAGCAGCTGGTCCTAAGATCTACGCCTCCAGCCCTGAGTGTTTGCCCATGTGACTTGTTGATCATCATAGCGAAGCAGATGCTTACAGAAAACTGCAGGGGCTTAGATTGAAAAGAAAAACATTGATGAACCCATCATTTCAGCGACAGGGTCTGCCACACGACTGACTGAAATGACTGGTTGGTTTGTGCCCCCATCAAAAAAGAATCAATCAATCAATCTCTCCTTGCACAAACTGGCTCTACAGAGGCAAGATGTCCACCTCATCATCCTCCGATTCCTCACCCCTTTCACTGTGTACATCCCCCTCCTCACAGATTATTAATTCGTCCCCACTGGAATCCACCATCTCAGATCCCTGTGTACTTTCTGGAGGCAATTGCTGGTGAATGTCTCCACGGAGGAATTGATTATAATTCATTTTGATGATCATCATCTTCTCCACATTTTCTGGAAGTAACCTCGTACGCCGATTGCTGACAAGGTGAGCGGCTGCACTAAACACTCTTTTGGAGTACACACTGGAGGGAGGGCAACTTAGGTAGAATAAAGCCATTTTGTGCAAGGGCCTCCAAATTGCCTCTTTTTCCTGCCAGTATACATACTGACGTGCCTACCTGGATGCAGTCACTCATATAATTCTCCACCATTCTTTCAAAGGTGACAGAATCATATGCAGTGACAGTAGACGACATGTCAGTAATCGTTGCCAGGTCCTTCAGTCCGGACCAGATGTCAGCACTCACTCCAGACTGCCCTGCATCACCGCCAGTGGGTGGGCTCGGAATTCTTAGCCTTTTCCTCGCACCCCCACTTGCGGGAGAATGTGAAGGAGGAGCTGTTGACGGGTCACGTTCCGCTTGACTTGACAATTTTCTCACCAGCAGGTCTTTGAACCTCTGCAGACTTGTGTCTGCCGGAAAGAGAGATACAATGTAGGTTTTAAATCTAGGATCGAGCACGGTGGCCAAAATGTAGTGCTCTGATTTCAACAGATTGAATCCTGGTTAAGTGAATTAAGGGCTCCATCCACAAGTCCCACATGCCTAGTGGAATCGCTCTGTTTTAGCTCCTCCTTCAATGTCTCCAGCTTCTTCTGCAAAAGCCTGATGAGGGGAATGACCTGACTCAGGCTGGCAGTGTCTGAACTGACTTCACGTGTGGCAAGTTCAAAGGGTTGCAGAACCTTGCACAACGTTGAAATCATTCTCCACTGCGCTTGAGTAAGGTGCATTCCCCCTCCTTTGCCTATTTAGTGGGCAGATGTATAGGCTTGAATGGCCTTTTGCTGCTCCTCCATCCTCTGAAGCATATAGAGGGTTGAATTCCACCTCGTTACCACCTCTTGCTTCAGATGATGGCAGGACAGGTTCAGGAATGTTTGGTGGTGCTCCAGTCTTCGACATGCGGTGGCTGAAGGCAGAAAGTGGCCCGCAATTCTTCGGGCCACCGACAGCATCTCTTGCACGCCCCTGTTGTTTTTTAAATAATTCTGCACCACCAAATTAAATGTATGTGCAAAACATGGGACGTGCTGGAATTTGCCCAGATGTAATGCACGCACAATATTGGTGGCGTTGTCCGATGTCACAAATCCCCAGGAGAGTCCAATTGGGGTAAGCCATTCTGCGATGATGTTCCTCAGTTTCCGTAAGAGGTTGTCAGCTGTGTGCCTCTTATGGAAAGCGGTGATACAAAGCGTAGCCTGCCTAGGAACGAGTTGGCAATTGCGAGATGCTGCTACTGGTGCCGCCGCTGCTGTTCTTGCTGCGGGGGGCAATACATCTACCCAGTGGGCTGTCACAGTCATATAGTCCTGAGTCTGCCCTGCTCCACTTAACCACAGACAAGTGGACATTTTCAGTATCGCCTGCCTAGAGAAATGGAACCTAGAGGGTATTTGGTACCGGGGACACAGTACCTCAATCAAGTCTCTAGTTGCCTGTAAATTAACGATGGATACCGGAACCACGTTTCTCACCACCCAGGCTGACAAGACCTGAGTTATCCGCTTTGCAGCAGGATGACTGCTGTGATATTTCATCTTCCTCGCAAAGGACTGTTGGACAGTCAATTGCTTACTGGAAGTAGTACAAGTGGTCTTCCGACTTCCCCTCTGGGATGACGATCGACTCCCAGCAGCAACAACAGCAGCGCCAGCAGCAGTAGGCGTTACACTCAAGGATGCATCGGAGGAATCCCAGGCAGGAGAGGACTCGTCAGACTTGCCAGTGACATGGCCTGCAGGACTATTGGCTCTCCTGTCTAAGGAGGAAATTGACACTGAGGGAGTTGGTGGTGTGGTTTGCAGGAGCTTGGTTACAAGAGGAAGGGATTTAGTGGTCAGTGGACTGCTTCCGCTGTCATCCAAAGTTTTTGAACTTGTCACTGACTTATGATGAATGCGCTGCAGGTGTCGTATAAGGGAGGATGTTCCGAGGTGGTTAACGTCCTTATCCCTACTTATTACAGCTTGACAAAGGCAACACACGGCTTGACACCTGTTGTCCGCATTTGTGTACAGGATGCATACCTTCACGCTTACACATAGCGGCAGACAGCGTACATTTTTTTCACATAACGGCAGACAGCCTGCCCTGCTGTTCAGCAACTGCTCTCTTGATCTCGCTTTTATGAGATCGCCCAAGTACGGGATAATTGTGACACCTTGTTTACGCAGGAGAACCATCATTTCCGCCATTACCTTGGTGAAAATTCTCTGGGCCGTGGAGAGACCAAACAGCAACGTCTGAAATTGGCAATGACAGTCCTGTACCGCAAATCTGAGGTACGCCTGATGAGATGGATAAATGGGGACATGAAGGTATGCATCCTGTACACAAATGCGGACAACAGGTGTCAAGCCATGTGTTGCCTTTGTCAAGCTGTAATAAGTAGGGGTAAGGACGTTAACCACCTCAGAACATCCTCCCTTATACGTCACCTGCAGCGCATTAATCATAAGTCAGTGACAAGTTCAAAAACTTTGGATGACAGCGGAAGCAGTCCACTGACCACTAAATCCCTTCCTCTTGTAACCAAGCTCCTGCAAACCACACCACCAACTCCCTCAGTGTCAATTTCCTCCTTAGACAGGAAAGCCAATAGTCCTGCAGGCCATGTCACTGGCAAGTCTGACGAGTCCTCTCCTGCCTGGGATTCCTCCGATGCATCCTTGAGTGTAACGCCTACTGCTGCTGGCGCTGCTGTTGTTGCTGCTGGGAGTCGATCGTCATCCCAGAGGGGAAGTCGGAAGACCACTTGTACTACTTCCAGTAGGCAATTGACTGTCCAACAGTCCTTTGTGAGGAAGATGAAATATCACAGCAGTCATCCTGCTGCAAAGCGGATAACTCAGGTCTTGTCAGCCTGGGTGCTGAGAAACGTGGTTCCGGTATCCATCGTTAATTCAGAGGCAACTAGAGACTTGATTGAGGTACTGTGTCCCCGGTACCAAATGCCATCTAGGTTCCATTTCTCTAGGCAGGCGATACCGAAAATGTACACAGTCCTCAGAAAAAGAGTCACCAGTGTCCTAAAAAATGCAGTTGTACCCAAGGTCCACTAGTCCACATGTCCGTGGTTAAGTGGAGCAGGGCAGACTCAGGACTATATGACTGTGACAGCCCACTGGGTAGATGTATTGCCTCCCGCAGCAAGAACAGCAGCGGCGGCACCAGTAGCAGCATCTCACAAATGCCAACTCGTTCCTAGGCAGACTACGCTTTGTACCACCGCTTTCCATAAGAGGCATACAGCTGACAACCTCTTACGGAAACTGAGGAACATCATCGCAGAATGGCTTACCCCAATTGGACTCTCCTGGGGATTTGTGACATCGGACAATGCCACCAATATTGTGCGTGCATTACATCTGGGCAAATTCCAGCACGTCCCATGTTTTGCACATACATTGAATTTGGTGGTGCAGAATTATTTAAAAAAACGACAGGGGCGTGCAAGAGATGCTGTCGGTGGCCCGAAGAATTGCGGGCCACTTTCTGCATTCAGCCACCGCGTGCCGAAGACTGGAGCACCACCAAACATTCCTGAACCTGCCCTGCCATCCTCTGAAGCAAGAGGTGGTAACGAGGTGGAATTCAACCCTCTATATGCTTCAGAGGATGGAGGAGCAGCAAAAGGCCATTCAAGCCTATACATCTACCCACGATATAGACAAAGGAGGGGGAATGCACCTGACTCAAGCGCAGTGGAGAATGATTTCAACGTTGTGTAAGGTTCTGCAACCCTTTGAACTTGCCACACATGAAGTCAGTTCAGACACTGCCAGCCTGAATCAGGTCATTCCCCTCATCAGGCTTTTGCAGAAGAAGCTGGAGACATTGAAGGAGGAGCTAAAACAGAGTGATTCCGCTAGGCATGTGGGACTTGTGGATGGAGCCCTTAATTCGCTTAACCAGGATTCAATCTGTTGAAATCAGAGCAATACATTTTGGCCACCGTGCTCGATCCTAGATTTAAAACCTACATTGTATCTCTCTTTCCGGCAGACACAAGTCTGCAGAGGTTCAAAGACCTGCTGGTGAGAAAATTGTCAAGTCAAGCGGAACGTGACCCGTCAACAGCTCCTCCTTCACATTCTCCGGCAACTGGGGGTGCAAGGAAAAGGCTAAGAATTCCGAGCCCACCCGCTGGCGGTGATGCAGGGCAGTTTGGAGTGAGTGCTGACATCTGGTCCGGACTGAAGGACCTGGCAACGATTACTGACATGTCGTCTACTGTCACTACATATGATTCTGTCACCTTTGAAAGAATGGTGGAGGATTATATGAGTGACCGCATCCAGGTAGGCACGTCAGACAGTCCGTATGTATACTGGCAGGAAAAAGAGGCAATTTGGAGGCCCTTGCACAAACTGGCTTTATTCTACCTAAGTTGCCCTCCCTCCAGTGTGTACTCCAAAAGAGTGTTTAGTGCAGCCGCTCACCTTGTCAGCAATCGGCGTACGAGGTTACTTCCAGAAAATGTGGAGAAGATGATGATCATCAAAATGAATTATAATCAATTCCTCCGTGGAGACATTTACCAGCAATTACCTCCAGAAAGTACACAGGGATCTGAGATGGTGGATTCCAGTGGGGACGAATTAATAATATGTGAGGGGGGCGATGTACACAGTGAAAGGGTTGAGGAATCGGAGGATGATGAGGTGGACATCTTGCCTCTGTAGAGCCAGTTTGTGCAAGGAGAGATTGATTGCTTCTTTTTTGGTGGGGGCCCAAACCAACCAGTCATTTCAGTCAGCCGTGTGGCAGACCCTGTTGCTGAAATGATGGGTTCGTCAATGTTTTTCTTTTCAATCTAAGCCCCTGCAGTTTTCTGTAAGAATCTGCTTCGCTATGATGATCAACAAGTCACAAGGGCAAACACTCAGGGCTGGAGGCGTAGATCTTAGGACCAGCTGCTACAAGCATGGCAAAGGTGTCACTATCATTGGTGACACCCAGAGAAGCAACGAGGGAGATTGTAATGCAGTGCGCGCAGATAAGCAGCGCAACGGTAAAAAGGAGGCATGGTCTCATAGGTAGGGGTGTGGCCTGTTTTCCTGAATCTCCATTTTGTTGCTCCGGGTATCCCGGGGGTTGAGTGCTGCACCCGGGGACTAGTGTGTGAGTGGTGCTGGCTCCAGCACAGTGACAGAAACTGGGTGTTGCACGTAATGTTACAGTGAAACACCCATATTCTGTCACTGAAGAGGAGCCGGCACTTTGGTGTCACCCCCCTTGGCGGGTGACACTCGGGTGTGGGCCGCAACCCCGTTGTGATGCCACTGACCCATGGGAAGCTTTTCGTGGCTTACCCATGTGTTAGTAGCCCCAAGCATCTTTTGTGTTAGTCCCTGAAGAAAAACTTCAAATATTTACAAATACATTTTGTAATCAATGGGCCTAATTCAGTAAGGATTGCAAATTCTGCTAAGTAACAGAATTTGCAATCCTTTGGTTCGCATGCTGGGGCCACCCAGCATGCCGCCTCCCTTCTTGACCACGCTGAAATTGCAGTCTCAGCGCAGTTCAGCGTGATCATAAAAAATGGGTTAGCCTCCTGTTGGTGCAGACTGTATGTGTGCGCAGGAAGCCGCCACCATTTTTGTGATCGCAGCTGCTGCATGTGATGTCATGCAGCAGCTCTGACCACGCCTCCTGTTTCTCTGTTGCCGACCCCATTTTGTAGCCCTGCCCATGCACCGCTCCATCTCCGACTTGGAAATGGATTGTTGCTGACCCCCCCCCCCCCCCAGCACCGATTGACAATCAGAAGTGATCGCATTATCTGCGGGGTGCCGCAGAAAATGCAGGCGCATGCGTATGCTCTTAGCAATTTTTGCAGTTGGATTGCTTATTGCGATTGCAATCCAACCTGAATCAGGCTCTATTACCTATCACAATGCACTGCGGGTAGTACAAAATGGGGTTAATATAAGAGAAAACCCCCCCAGAGCTGTGCTCCTTAACTGTCCCTGGTGGCTAGTGGAGCGGCTGCCCAGTAATCAGTGTCCACGCCAGTGCGCACATGGCCCACCCCCTACAGCCACGCTGGATCACGGTATAGTGTGGGCACAGAAGTCCCTTACCTCCCCTTCATCAGCGGCCTCGTGATCCCGGAGGGCGGTGTGTGTGTGACTGACCTTAGGAAGAAACCGGAGCCTCCGCTGCAGTGACCCAGCAACCAGGGCACGGGAGTATAATGCGCCGCTGGGAGTGATGGAGCTGCAGTAAAGATGTCTATTAGACCTAACCTGCTGCAGCCCTTGTAGATTCTTATAAAAAAAAGTTCTTCTTTTCTTGTCAAAATTAATAGCTAAGAATAGGCTGCCTGAGGCAGCCCCCTGTTAAGTGGCCTGCTACTGAAGGCACCAACTACAAACTGAGCTCCCTGTTCATGGAAGCGAGGTTATAGAGCAGGGGGCGCTGAGCATCTTGGGAACAGTCAAAAGCTTTGAGCCTGTTGGTGCCTCAGATCAAGATCCTACTCTACACCCCAATGTGAATCCTTGTGGAGTCCAGTGTACCCCACAGAAGAAATGAATGTGTCACACCAATTGGCAGCAACATTAGAATAGCTGCTGATGGGCACAATTGAGAAAGGAAGGGGGGAAAACATTTGAATCCAGCACATATATGTAATTTGAATATGTAATTTGTACCTTCCTACTTTAAAATGTAATGGATGAACCTCACCCTGTGAGAACTATCTTCATGATCAAGAGATCTCATATGCAAGAAAAGCATGTGTTGGGATAGGGCTGTGGAGGGCGGCTGCTCGAGCACACCCCCGTCAAGTTAAGGAGATTCAACTGAGGAAGCACAAGGGAACTCTTGTCTGGGGACAACAACTGCAGGGAGACCACATCTTTTCAGATGAAAATGAGAGGGCGGAAGGCTGCCTAATACTGAAGCACCCTCAAACATCAAACCATATGCAACAACTAGTACAAGCATTCCTGGGGAAAGGTCTGCAGCAGACGGATTTGCATACGGTGATGTCATCCAAGCAGTGGGCCAAAGTTGGCTGGAACCCTCATCTGCATATGAAAAGAGAAAAGGGGCGCTTGGATGACCCCTAGTTCGCATTGAACACCCCCCACCCTCCTTTGGTGTGGGGCTCATGTTGGCCATGCCCCAGCCCCTGAAGCATTCAAGCTGATTTCTTGCAGCAGCTGGGCACTGTAACAGCTCCAGAGCTGCTCTGTAAGGCAAATAAAAGGGTGTGGGCCCTGCAACACCACCTGTAGTTCGCATTGTGCGTTGGAAGGCACAAAGTAAGCAGACGGGAGAAGTCAGGATAGTGCGCAAGGGCATAGAAGGGAGGGGCTCAAGAAAAGAGAAGTGGAAACAGACAGCAAACTAGGCTGGAGAGAGACCTGAGACAATGAGATCTAAATTATACCAGAGCCAACCAGGGGAAAGCAAAAATGCAGTCCCCCCCCCTACCACAAATTATGCAGTCGAGATTCCCACATTTGGGGAAATCACAGAGGTCAGCATACCCAGAATGCAATGAATGAACCTCACCCTGGGAAAACAATCTTCATGACCATGGTATCACCTAAGCAAAATAAGTATGATTTGAGATAGGGCTGGGGAGGGCCGCTGCTCAGGCACACCTCCGTCAAGTAAAGGAGATTCAACTGAGGCAGCACAAGGGAACTCTCATCTGGGGACAACAACTGCAGGGAGAACACATTTTCAGACGAATGTGTGAGGGCAGAAGGCTGCCTAATACTGAAGCACCCCCCAAACAACAAACCAAATGCAACAACTAGTGCAAGCATTCCTGGGGGAAGGCCTGCAGCAGATGGATTCGCATATGGTGATGTCATCCAAGCAATGGGTATAGTTGGCTGCAACCCTCGTCTGCATATGAAAAGAGAAAATGGTCACGCAGGGCATGGCGGCCTTTGTGGGGTTGCGCTTGGATGACCCCTAGATCGCTTTATACACCCCCATCAGTGTGGGGCTCATGTTGGCCATGCCCCAGCCCCTGAAGCATTCAAGCTGATTTCTTGCAGCAGCTGGACCCAGTAACAGCTCCAGAGTTGCTCTACAAGACAAGTAAAAGGGTGTGAGCCATGCAGCACCACCTGTAGTTTGCATACACACATATATAGGACAGCATCTCTTATATGCCCCAGGGGCAATAAAATAGTATCCTTATCTAGGGTATCCGTCCATGCCGCTACAGCACTACACATACACACCCAGGCAGACGCAATTGCCGGTCTGAGTAAGGTACCTGAATGTGTATAAATGGACTTCAGGGTAATCTCCTGTTTGCGGTCAGCAGACTCTTTGAGGGTAGCCGTATCCTGGGACGGGAGGGCTAACTTCTTGGATAAGCGTGTTAATGCTTTGTCCACCCAAGGGGAGGATTCCCATCGTAACCTATCCGTTGATGGGAAAGGATACGCCATAAGAATCCTTTTGGAAATCTGCAGGAGATTCCCAAGCTTTTTCACATAACTCGTTCAGCTCGTGTGAGGGGAAAAGGTTACCTCAGGCTTCTTTCCCTTGTACATATGTACCCTCTTGTCAGGGATAGGGAGCTCCTCTGTGATGTGCAAAACATCTTTTATTGCCATAATCATATATCAAATGTATTTTGCCAATTTTGGCTGTAACTTTGCATCATCGTAATCGACACTGGAGTCAGAATCCGTGTCGGTATCTGTGTCAACAATCTGGATAGTGGGCACTTATGAGACCCTGACAGTCCCTGCGACATAGGATCAGGCATGGGTTGAGACCCTGACTGTCCCAAAGCTTCAGCCTTGTCTAATCTTTTGTGCAATGAGTTTACACTAGCATTTAAAACATTCCACATATCCATCCAATCAGGTGTCGGCGGAGACACCACATTCATTTGCTCCCGCTCCTCTCTAATATAGCCTTCTTCCTCAGACATGTCGACACACGCGTACCGACACACCACACACACAGGGAATGCTTTTACTGAAGACATTTCCCCCACAAGGCCCTTTGGCAGAGCTGGCCCTAACCAATATGATGCCCTAGGCAAGATTTTGCCTGGTGCCCCCTAGCACCACCGCTGGTTCCGCCTCTGACCTTGCACCTCTTTCCCAGCACCATCAACCCTCACCCATAACAGTACTTATTTTGGTGTTTGTACCCCCTATATTTTAAACAGGAACAGTTCGCACATTTGGCGCACAGTCCAAAAAGGGGTGTGTTTTTGCTGGCAATGGGCATGTCCACACAATAGTACCCCCAATTAAAATTCCGCCACACAGTACTGCAATTTTATTCACATTTGATCACGCGATAGTGTCCATAATTCACATTACATCCCACAGTAGTATCACTTTACCTTATAAACGTTACTTCTCACAGTAGTGCTCCTTATTCACATTACATCACACTGAATTGCTCCTTATTTACATTACACCACACCCTATTGCTCTTTATTCACATTAGACGACACAGTAAATGCCCTTTCTATACGCAACGCTACATATTAGAGCACCTTATACACATAATGCCACACATTAGTAATGCATTTATACACATAATTCCACACAGTAATGCCCCTTACACATATGAGACACATCATTAATGTCCTTATAAACATAATGCGTCTTACACATTATGACAACCTTTATTAATGCCCTTTTACACATAATGGCCCTCATTCCGAGTTGTTAGCTCGCAAGCTGCTTTTAGCAGCATTGCACACGCTAAGCCGCCGCCTACTGGGAGTGAATCTTAGCTTATCAAAATTGCGAACGAAAGATTAGCAGAATTGCGAATAGACACTTCTCAGCAGTTTCTGAGTAGCTCCAGACTTACTCGACAACTGCGATCAGTTCAGTCAGTTTCGTTCCTGGTTTGACGTCACAAACACACCCAGCGTTCGCCCAGACACTCCCCCGTTTCTTCAGACACTCCCGCGTTTTACCCAGAAACGGCAGCGTTTTTTCACACACACCCATAAAACGGCCAGTTTCCGCCCAAAAACACCCACTTCCTGTCAATCACACTACGATCAGCAGAACAAAGAAAAAACCTCGTAATGCCGTGAGTAAAATACCTAACTGCATAGCAAATTTACTTTGCGCAGTCGCAGAGCGAACATTGCGCATGCGCAATTAGCGGAAAATCGCTGCGATGCGAAGAAAATTACCGAGCGAACAACTCGGAATGACCACCCTTGCGCATGCGCAATTAGCGGAAAATCGCTGCGATGCGAAGAAAATTACCGAGCGAACAACTCGGAATGACCACCAATGTCCCTTACACATATGCCGCACATTATTAATGCCCTTATACACATAATGACACACATAGTGCCCCTTACACATATGTTGCACATTATTAATGCATTTTTACATGACACACATAATGCTCCTTACTCATATTCCGAACACTACTGCACAATCAACCCACTCACATGCACACAGCACTCACACTGCCACTAACACTGTGACCTCTGCCTCTGCTTGGGTACAGATGTGTCCTCATAAATCTTGCCTCAATGCTAACGTTGGGGCACCTTTTTTTTATTAAAATGCATCTTATTTGCATTGCTATGTTGCTAGGATGCACACGCAGCTTCTGCTGATTAAAATGATATGCAGCACGCCTATATACTGTGTGAGACTGTGGCTGTATCTGCATATGAAATGCTACACACAGAATATAGGCATGCCGCATATCATTTTAATCAGCAGAAGTTGCTGATGCCCCTAGGCATATCAAATGCCCTAGGCAATTGCCTAGTTTGCCTATGCCTATGACCGGCTCTGCCCTTTGGAGAGACAGAGAGAGAGTATGCCAGCACATACCCCAGCGCTATATAACCCAGGAATAGCACAGTAACTTAATGTTTGCACAGTAGCGCTGCTGTATGTAATTTGCGCCAAATTATGTGCCCCCCCCCTCTCTTTTCAACCCTCTTGTCTACCGTGGTATAAGCAGGGGAGAGTCCGGGGAGCTTCCTCTCAGCGGTGCTGTGGAGAAAAAATGGAGCAGGTGAGTGCTGAGGGAGAAGCCCCGCCCCCTCGGCGGCGGGCTTCTGTCCCGCTTAAACTGTACAATTGGCGGGGGCTCATACATATATACAGTGCCCAGCTGTATATATGTTATATTTCTGCCAAAAAGAGCTTTATATTGCAGCCCAGGGCGCCCCCCCTGCGCCCTGCACCCTTACAGTGACCGGAGTATGTGAGGTGTATGGGAGCAATGGCGCACAGCTGCAGTGCTGTGCGTTACCTCAATGAAGATCATGAAGTCCTCTGCCGCCTCTGAAGTCTTCTTTTCTTCTCATACTCACCCGGCTTCTATCTTCCGGCTCTGCGAGGGGGACGGCGGCGCGGCTCTGGGACGGACGGCGAGGGTGAGATCCTGCGTACCAATCCCTTTGGAGCTAATCCCTTTGGAGCTAATGGTGTCCAGTAGCTTAAGAAGCAGGACCTTGCAACTCGGAGAGTAGGGCTGCTTCTCTCCCCTCAGTCCCTCGATGCAGGGAGTCTGTTGCCAGCAGTGCTCCCTGAAAATTAAAAACCTAACAAAATACTTTCTGTCAGAAAGCTCAGGAGAGCTCCTGAAAAGCACTCAGTCTCCACTGGGCACAGTATCAAACTGAGGAATGGAGGAGGGGCATAGAGGGAGGAGCCAGTGCACACCCAGAACTAAAGTCTTTCTTAAAGTGCCCATGTCTCCTGCGGAGCCGTCTATCCCCATGGTCCTTACGGAGTCCCCAGCATCCTCTAGGACGTTAGAGAAAATAGGATTTTAATACCTACCGGTAAATCCTTTTCTCTTAGTCCGTAGAGGATGCTGGGCACCCGTCCCAGTGCGTACTGTGTCTACAGTTATTAAATGGCCCTTAACTCCAGAACATTTATGTGGAGACAACTTTCCCGACTTGACCATCTTCCTTGGACGTTTTCCCCCTGTGTGACTGCTCCCCAGCCTCGGAGGGTTGCATCCATGGTCCCTAGGATCCAGTCCTGGATCCCGAACCTTCGCCCCTCTAGGAGGTGAGAACTGTGCAGCCACCAATGGAGTGAGATTCTGGTCTTGGAAGACAGGATTATCCTCCGGTGCGTGTGTAGGTGGGATCCGGACCACTTGTCCAACAGGTCCCACTGGAACACTCTGGCATGGAACCAGACAAACTGAATGGGCTCGTAGGCCGCAACCATTTTACCCAGCAACCAAATGCATTGATGGATTAACACTCTTGCTGGTTTCAGAATTTGTTTGACCAGACTCTGGATCTCCAGAGCCTTTCCAATGGAAGAAAACCTCTTCTGTGTCCAGTATCACTCCCAAAAACAACAACCGCGTCATTGGGACCAACTGCGATTTTGGCAAGTTTAGGAGCCAACTATGTTGTTGAAGAACTGTCAGGGAGAGTGCAATGTTTTGCACTAACTGGTCCCTGGATTTCGCCTTTATCAAAAGATCATCCAAGTACGGGATAATTGTTACTCCTTGCTTGCGATCACCCTGGTGAAAATCCTCAGAGCCGTGGACAGACCAAACGGCAATGTCTGAAATTGGTAATGACAATACTGAATTGCAAACCTCAGGTAGCTTGAGGCAGAGGCTAAATGGGAACATGTAAGTAGGCATCCTTTATGTCTACCAAAACCATGAAATCTCCTTCCTCCGGACTGGAGATCACTGCACTGAGAGATTCCATCTTGAAATTTAATTTCCTTAGGTAGAAATTGAGGGATTTCAGATTTCAGATTGGTCTGACTGAGCTGTCCGGCTTAGGGACCACGAAGAGGCTTGAATAAAAACCTTCTCCCTGCTGACTAAAGCCGATTTGAACAATCGGTGAGGGGGGACGTCTTGAAACCCCAGTTTGTACCCTTGGGACACTATTTGTAAAACACACGAGTCCATGTCCGAATGAATCCAGAACTGACTGAAGAGTTTTAGACGTGCCCCCACTGGTGCGGGCTCCTGCAAGAGAGCCCCAGCGTCATGCGGTGGATTTGGCAGAAGCAGAGGATGATCTCTGCTCCTGCGATCTTGAAGAGGCTACAGACCTCTTCCCTCTTCTCCTTCCTCTACCTGCAAAGAAAGGGGAATCTTAACTTCTTGCATATCTATTGGGCCGAAATGACTGCATCAGATAATGATGCGTCTTCATCCGTTGGGAGGGAACATAGGGCAAGAAGGTTGACTTACCTGCGGGAGCTGCCGAGATCAAACAACGCTTCACCTTCATAGGGAAGAGACTCCCTTTCTTCTTGGAGTCAGCATCAGCATTCTCTTGGTGAATCCACAATGCCCTCCTATCCGAGACTGCCATGAAATTGGCCCGTGAACTCAAGAGTCCTATATCCCTTGCAGTCTCACGTAAGTATGCTGCAGTGTCCTTGATATGATACAACGTAAGGAGTATCCCATCTCTCCAAGGTATCTATATCGGATGACAAGGTATTCGACCAATTCTTGAATACTACTACTCACCCATGCACATGTAATGGCAGGTATAAGTAATGTACCCTTGGTTACATAACTAGAAATAATGTAGCTTCCTGCATACGATCCGCTGGATTTGTGACAGGGCCCCGTGCAGAACAGGGGGTGACTCCCACTTTATTCTGTCCGCGGCGGGAAATGAATAAACAACCAGAATCCTTTTGGGGATTTGAAACCATCTTGTCGAGCTGGCCCAGACTTTCTCAAACAGAGATGGAGGAACGTTACATCAGCTTTCATTATATATCTATATATACATACATATAGACCCCTTTGTCAGGAACAGCAGGGTCTTCAGTGATTTTAATATGTCCTTAATATCCACAATCATGTAATGAATGCTCCTTGCCAATATTGGATCTAATCAGGAAACATTATGGTCGACATAGGAATCAGTATCCGTGTCAGTATCAGTGTGTAGTAACTGGGCAAAATAACATTTTTGCGACCCCGCGGGGCCTGAGGGAAAAGAAACATAGCCATGAACATCACATCTATTCTCTACGTCTGTGTCTGGGACACAGATTTATCCATCCTTACTCTGATATTACTGAAACTTTTACCCAGTCAGTTATTGGTGGTGCCAACAGGGCCACCATCATATGTCTGCATTCCTAATATAGTTTCCTCTTGGGAAAAACATTCAGCCACCGACATGTTGACACACATGTACCAAGTACCCACAGACACATCGGCTTATGGGGGACAGACCGTCAGTAAATCTGTCAGAGGGACACAGAGGATTTTTCAGCTCACAATCCAGCGCCAAAAGTACACAGTCTGGGAAATAATAAACTATATAGTGATAGACTTGTAATGCTCTAAAGATGTTCTGGTGAGGTGAGGAAGAAGCCCCGCTACTGTAATGGCGCGTATCTGTCCCGCTCAGAAATAATTAATTACGCTAGCGGGGTAAGGACAGTGCCCAGGCACTAATGTCCACTTTTTCCAGCCTTTTGTGAGGAATTTATGCTGCCCAGGGTGCCCCCCCCCCCCCGTGCCCTGCACCCTGCAGTGCCTGTGTTTGTGTGGGAGCATGGCGCGCAGCGTTCCGCTCGCTGCTCGGTACCTCAGAATGCCATCACTGGAGAAGAAGTCTTCTGTTCTTCTGCTACTCACCTGTCTTCTGGCTCTGTAAGGGGGTGACGGCAGGCTGCGGGAGTGTGCATCTAGGCGTACCCAGCGATCAGCACCCTCAGGAGCTAATGGTGTCCTGTCAGCCTGAAGCAGAGCCATTGAACTCACTAGAAGTTGGTCATACTTCTCTCCCCTAAGTCCCACGAAGCAGGGAGACTGTTGCCAGCAGCCTCCCTGAAAATAAAAAAAACTAACAAGTCTTTTCAGAGAAACTCAGTAGAGCTCCCCTGTAGTGCATCCAGTATCACTGCGCACAATACTAAAACTGGAGTCTAGAGGAGGGGCATAGAGGGAGGAGACAGTTCACACCCTTTGAAAGTCTTAAAGTGCCCATGTCTCCTGCGGATCCCGTCTATACCCCATGGTTCTTAATGTGACCCCAGCATCATCTAGGACGTATGAGAAAACAAATAACGCACACATGAGGAGGAGAGAACTAAGGAAGCTATAAGGAGAAGAGGGGAGGGAGGGGGGTTGAAAGGTAAGGTAGTAAAGGCATATTGGATAAACTACAACCTTATACATATTCATTAATGTACCAGTAGTTAGAAGTAGAAGAGCTCTAACAGAAACCACAAAGCTTATCTAAAGCCACACCACACTGGATATGCCCAAGCTCATTTGATTTTTGAAGCAAAGCAGTATTGGACTTTGTTAATACATGGATGGGAGACTGCTTGGTAGTATCAGATTCTTTAGGTGTTTTTAAACTACCAACACCATTTTCTTGGTACATTTAATTTTTACATGTATTCTTTTATGTACCAGAAGTTAGAAGTAGAAGAGCTGTAATAAAAACCACCAGCTCATCTACAGCCACAGCACACTGGATTTGCCCAATCTCTCCTGATCATGGAAGCTGAGCAGTGTTGGTCCTGGTTTTAGTACTTGGATGGGAGACCACCAGGAAACACCAGGAGCTGTGTGTATTTTTACAATACTAACAATGTTCTCTTGATGCATTCCATTTTGAAACATTGGGGCAGATCTATTAAGCCTGGTGAACTGATAAAGTGCAAGGTGATAAAGTACCAGCCAGTCAGCTCCTAACTGTCATTTTTCAAACCCAGTCTGTGACATGGCAATTAGGAGCTGATTGGCTGGTACTTTAACACCATGCAAATTATCATTTCACCAGGTTTAATAAATCGTCCGCTTACTCATTTATGTACGAGTAGTTAGAAGTAGAAGAACTCTAACAGAAACCACTAAGCTCATCTACAGCCACACCACACTGTATATGCCCAATATCACCTGATCTTAGGCCTGGTTTGTTCTTGGATGTGAGACCACCTGGGAATACCAGGTGCTGTAGGTAGTTTTATACTACCAACACCGTTCTCTTGATGCATTCTATTTTGAAACTTATTCATTGATGTACCAGTAGTTAGAAGTAGAAGTTAGAAACAGCAAAAATCATCTACAGCCGCATCACACTGGATATGTCCAATCTCATCTGATGTTGGAAGCTAAGCAGTGTTGTGCCTGGTTAGTTTTTGGATTTCAGGTCCTGCCTTCTGGTTTGGCCACGGCACCTCGGAAATTCACCAAGGTCATGGCCGTGATGACGACCCTTCACCATCGGTGGACCAGGGAGGAATCTCTCCTCCCGATAAACATTCTGGAATTGCAGGCAGTGTTCAATTCATTGACACTGGCCCTGCCTCTAGTACAGAACAGGCCTGTTCAAGTACAATCGGACAACGCCACCATGGTAGTGTACACAAATCATCAAGGCGGCACTCGAAATTGCATAGCAAAGCTGGAAGTATCAAAAATCCTCAGTTGGGTAGAACGTCATCTGCCAGCAATATCGGCAGTGTTCATTCCCGGAGTCCTCAACTGGGAAGCGGATTTCCTCAGTCGTCAGGACGTTCACGCTGGAGAGTGGAGAGGCCGCAGCAGAAATGTCTGCACTGGTGTCAGTAGGTGACTGAGGCAGGGATGACTGGGAGATAGTGGGTAACTGAAGCATGTATGAGTGGGAGATAGTGGGTGACTGAGGCCGGGGTGACTGGGAGATAGTCAGTGACTAAGGCAGGGGTGATAGGGTGATTTGACTGTTTCCAAGATGCTCAGCGCCCCCTGCTCTATAACCTCGCTTCCATGAACAGGGAGCTCAGTTTGTAGTTGGTGCCTTCAGTAGCAGGCCACTTAACAGGGGGCTGCCTCAGGCAGCCTATTCTTAGCTATTAATTTTGACAAGAAAAGAAGAACTTTTTTTTATAAGAATCTACAAGGGCTGCAGCAGGCTAGGTCTAATAGACATATTTACTGCAGCTCCATCACTCCCAGCGGCGCAGTATACTCCCGTGCCCTGGTTGCTGGGTCACTGCAGCGGAGGCTCCGGTTTCTTCCTAAGGTCAGTTACACACACACCGCCCTCCGGGATCACGAGGCCGCTGATGAAAGGGAGGTAAGGGGCTTCTGTGCCCACACTATACCGAGATCCAGCGTGGCTGTAGGGGGCGGGCCGTGTGCGCACTGGCGTGGACACTGATTACTGGGCAGCCACCAGGGACAGTTAAGGAGCACAGCTCTGGGGGTTTTTCTCCTATATTAACCCCATTTTGTACTACCTGCAGTGCATTGTGATAGGTAATAGAGCCTGATTCAGGTTGGATTGTAATCGCAATAAGCAATCCAACTGCAAAAATTGCTAAGAGCATACGCATGCGCCTGCATTTTCTGTGGCACCCCGCAGATAATGCGATCACCTCTGACTGTCAATCGGTGCGGGGGGGGGGGGGGGGGGTCAGCAACAATCCATTTCAAAGTCGGAGATGGAGCGGTGCTGGGGCAGGGCTACAAAATGGGGTCGGCAACGGAGAAACAGGAGGCGTGGTCAGAGCGGCTGCATGACATCACATGCAGCCGCTGCGATCACAAAAATGGTGGCGGCTTCCTGCGCACACGTACAGTCTGCACCAACAGGAGGCTAACCCATTTTTTATGATCACGCTGAACTGCACTGAGACTGCAATTTCAGCGTGGTCAAGAAGGGAGGCAGCATGCTGGGTGGCCATGCCCTGTGATGGGTGGCCCCGGCATGCGAACCATAGGATTGCAAATTCTGTTACTTAGCAGAATTTGCAATCCTTACTGAATTAGGCCCATTGATTACAAAATTGTAAACAATATTTGAAGTTTTTCTTCAGGGACTAACACAAAAGATGCTTGGGGCTACTAACACATGGGTAAGCCACGTAAAGCTTCCCATGGGTCAGTGGCATCACAACAGGGTTGCGGCACACACCCGAGTGTCACCCGCCAAGGGGGGTGACACCAAAGTGCCGGCTCTTCTTCAGTGACAGAATATGGGTGTTTCACTGTGACATTACGTGCAACACCCAGTTTCTGTCACTGTGCAGGAGCCAGCACCACTCACACACTAGTCCCCGGGAGCAGCCCCCAACCCCCGGGATACCCGGAGCTACAAAATGGTGATTCAGGCCACGCCCCTACCTATGAGACCATGCCTCCTTTTTACCATTGCGCTGCTTATCTGCGCGCACTGCATTACAATCTCCTTCGCCACCTCTCTGGGTGTCACCAGTGATAGTGACACCTCTGCCATGCTTGTAGCAGCTGGTCCTAAGATCTACGCCTCCAGCCCTGAGTGTTTGCCCATGTGACTTGTTGATCATCATAGCGAAGCAGATGCTTACAGAAAACTGCAGGGGCTTAGATTGAAAAGAAAAACATTGATGAACCCATCATTTCAGCGACAGGGTCTGCCACACGACTGACTGAAATGACTGGTTGGTTTGTGCCCCCACCAAAAAAGAATCAATCAATCAATCAATCAATCAATCAATCAATCTCTCCTTGCACAAACTGGCTCTACAGAGGCAAGATGTCCACCTCATCATCCTCCGATTCCTCACCCCTTTCACTGTGTACATCCCCCTCCTCACAGATTATTAATTCGTCCCCACTGGAATCCACCATCTCAGATCCCTGTGTACTTTCTGGAGGCAATTGCTGGTGAATGTCTCCACGGAGGAATTGATTATAATTCATTTTGATGATCATCATCTTCTCCACATTTTCTGGAAGTAACCTCGTACGCCGATTGCTGACAAGGTGAGCGGCTGCACTAAACACTCTTTTGGAGTACACACTGGAGGCAGGGCAACTTAGGTAGAATAAAGCCAGTTTGTGCAAGGGCCTCCAAATTGCCTCTTTTTCCTGCCAGTATACATACTGACGTGCCTACCTGGATGCAGTCACTCATATAATTCTCCACCATTCTTTCAAAGGTGACAGAATCATATGCAGTGACAGTAGACGACATGTCAGTAATCGTTGCCAGGTCCTTCAGTCCGGACCAGATGTCAGCACTCACTCCAGACTGCCCTGCATCACCGCCAGCGGGTGGGCTCGGAATTCTTAGCCTTTTCCTCGCACCCCCAGTTGCGGGAGAATGTGAAGGAGGAGCTGTTGACGGGTCACGTTCCGCTTGACTTGACAATTTTCTCACCAGCAGGTCTTTGAACCTCTGCAGACTTGTGTCTGCCGGAAAGAGAGATACAATGTAGGTTTTAAATCTAGGATCGAGCACGGTGGCCAAAATGTAGTGCTCTGATTTCAACAGATTGAATCCTGGTTAAGCGAATTAAGGGCTCCATCCACAAGTCCCACATGCCTAGTGGAATCGCTCTGTTTTAGCTCCTCCTTCAATGTCTCCAGCATTATTTTGCAAAAGCCTGATGAGGGAAATGACCTGACTCAGGCTGGCAGTGTCTGAACTGACTTCACGTGTGGCAAGTTCAAAGGGTTGCAGAACCTTGCACAACGTTGAAATCATTCTCCACTGCGCTTGAGTCAGGTGCATTCCCCCTCCTTTGCCTATTTCGTGGGCAGATGTATAGGCTTGAATGGCCTTTTGCTGCTCCTCTATCCTCTGAAGCATATAGAGGGTTGAATTCCACCTCGTTACCACCTCTTGCTTCAGATGATGGCAGGACAGGTTCAGGAATGTTTGGTGGTGCTCCAGTCTTCTACATGCGGTGGCTGAAGGCAGAAAGTGGCCCGCAATTCTTCGGGCCACCGACAGCATCTCTTGCACGCCCCTGTCGTTTTTTAAATAATTCTGCACCACCAAATTAAATGTATGTGCAAAACATGGGACGTGCTGGAATTTGCCCAGATGTAATGCACGCACAATATTGGTGGCGTTGTCCGATGTCACAAATCCCCAGGAGAGTCCAATTGGGGTAAGCCATTCTGCGATGATGTTCCTCAGTTTCCGTAAGAGGTTGTCAGCTGTGTGCCTCTTATGGAAAGCGGTGATACAAAGCGTAGCCTGCCTAGGAACGAGTTGGCATTTGCGAGATGCTGCTACTGGTGCCGCCGCTGCTGTTCTTGCTGCGGGGGGCAATACATCTACCCAGTGGGCTGTCACAGTCATTTAGTCCTGAGTCTGCCCTGCTCCACTTAACCACAGACAAGTGGACATTGGGTACAACTGCATTTTTTAGGACACTGGTGACTCTTTTTCTGAGGTCTGTGTACATTTTTGGTATCGCCTGCCTAGAGAAATGGAACCTAGAGGGTATTTGGTACCGGGGACACAGTACCTCAATCAAGTCTCTAGTTGCCTCTAAATTAACGATGGATACTGGAACCACGTTTCTCACCACCCAGGCTGACAAGACCTGAGTTATCCGCTTTGCAGCAGGATGACTGCTGTGATATTTCATCTTCCTCGCAAAGGACTGTTGGACAGTCAATTGCTTACTGGAAGTAGTACAAGTGGTCTTCCGACTTCCCCTCTGGGATGACGATCGACTCCCAGCAGCAACAACAGCAGCGCCAGCAGCAGTAGGCGTTACACTCAAGGATGCATCGGAGGAATCCCAGGCAGGAGAGGACTCGTCAGACTTGCCAGTGACATGGCCTGCAGGACTATTGGCTCTCCTGTCTAAGGAGGAAATTGACACTGAGGGAGTTGGTGGTGTGGTTTGCAGGAGCTTGGTTACAAGAGGAAGGGATTTAGTGGTCAGTGGACTGCTTCCGCTGTCATCCAAAGTTTTTGAACTTGTCACTGACTTATGATGAATGCGCTGCAGGTGTCGTATAAGAGGGAGAACACATATTTTCAGATGAACATGGGAGGGCAGAAGGCTGCCTAATACTGAAGCACCCCCAAACAACAAACCAAATGCAACAACTAGTGCAAGCATTCCTGGGGGAAGGCCTGCAGCAGATGGATTTGCATATGGTGATGTCATCCAAGCAGTGGGTCAAAGTTGGCTTCAACCCTCGTCTGCATATGAAAAGAAAAAAGGGATGTGCAGGGCATGGCGGCCTTTTGCGGCGCTTGGATGACCCCTAATTCACATTAAACACCTCCACCCTCCTTCGGTGTGGGGCTCATGTTGGCTATGCCCCAGCCCCTGAAGCATTCAAGCTGATTTCTTGCAGAAGCTGGGCACTGTAACAGCTCCAGAGCTGCTCTGTAAAGCATGTAAAAGGGTGAGGGCCCTGCAGCACTACCTGTAGTTTGCATTGACGTTGGAAGGCACAAAGTAAGCAGACAGGAGAGGTCATAATAGTGCGCAAGGGCATAGAAGGGAGCGGCTCAAGAAAAGAGAAGTGGAAACAGACAGCAAACTAGGCTGGAGAGAGACCTGAGACAAAGAGATCTGAATTATACGAGAGCCGACCAGGGGAAACACAAATTATGCAGTCAAGTTTCTTACATTTGGGGAAATCGCAAGAGCAGCACACCCAGAGTGCAATGGGTGAGCCTTGCCCTGGGAGAAGCACCTTCATGATCATAGTATCTCACCTGGCAGGTAAGTAGGAGTTGGGCTAGAGCTGGGTAGGGTCGCTGCTCGGGCACTTCCCTGTCAAGTGAAGGAGATCCAACTGAGTCAGCACAAGGGAACTCTCGAAAGAAGAACAAGGCTAGAGGAAGATCTGAGACAAAGAAATCTGACTTTTACCAGAGCTGACCAGAGGAAAGCACAAACACAGTCCCCCACTACCACAAATAATGAAGTCGAGTTTCCCACATTTGGGGAAATCACAGGGGTCAGCATACCCAGAATGCAATGAATGAACCTCACCCTGGGATAACAGTCTTCATTACCATGATATCTCCTATGCAAAATAAGTATGATTTGGGATAGGGCTGGGGAGGGCCGCTGCTCAGGCACATCTCTGTCAAGTAAAGGAGATTCAACTGAGGCAGCACAAGGGAACTCTCATCTGGGGACAACAACTGCAGGGAGAACACATATTTTCAGATGAACATGGGAGGGCAGAAGGCTGCCTAATACTGAAGCACCCCCAGACAACAAACCAAATGCAACAACTAGTACAAGCATTCCTGGGGGAAGGTCTGCAGAAGACGGATTTGCATACAGTGATGTCATCCAAGCAGTGGGCAAAAGTTGGCTGGAACCCTCATCTGCATATGAAAAGAGAAAAGGGGTATGCAGGGAATGGCGGCCTTTTGCGGTGCTTGGATGACCCTTAGTTCGCATTAAATACCCCCACCCTCCTTCGTGTGGGGCTCATGTTGGCAATGCCCCAGCCCCTGAAGCATTCAAGCTGATTTCTTGCAGCAGCTTGGCACTGTAACAGCTCCAGAGCTGCTCTGTAATGCAAGTAAAAGTTTGTGGGCCCTGCAGCACTACCTGTAGTTTGCATTGTGCATTGGAAGGCACAAAGTAAGCAGACAGGAGGAGAAGTCAGGATAGTGCACAAGGGTATAGAAGGGAGGGGCTCAAAAAAAAAGAAGTGGAAACAGACTGCAAACTAGGCTGGAGAGAGACCTGAGACAAAGAGATCTGAATTATATGAAAGCCGACCAGTGGAAACACAAATTATGCAGTCAAGTTTCCCACATTTGGGTAAATCACAGGGGCAGCACACCCAGAGTGCAATGGGTGAGCCTTGCCCTGGGAGAAGCACCTTCATGATCATAGTATCTCACCTGGCAGGTAAGTAGGAGTTGGGCTAGAGCTGGGGAGGGTCGCTGCTTGGGCACCCCCCTGTCAAGTAAAGGAGATCCAACTGAGGCAGCACAAGGGAACTCTCGAAAGAAGAACAAGGCTAGAGGAAGATCTGAGACAAAGAAATCTGACTTTTACCAGAGCTGACCAGAGGAAAGCACAAACACAGTCCCCCACTACCACAAATAATGCAGTCAAGTTTCCCACATTTGGGGAAATCACAGGGGTCAGCATACCCAGAATGCAATGAATGAACCTCACCCTGGGAGAACAATCTTCATGACCATGGTATCTCCTATGCAAAATAAGTATGATTTGGGATAGGGCTGGGGAGGGCCGCTGCTCAGGCACATCTCTGTCAAGTAAAGAAGATTCAACTGAGGCAGCACAAGGGAACTCTCATCTGGGGACAACAACTGCAGGGAGAACACATATTTTCAGATGAACATGGGAGGGCAGAAGGCTGCCTAATACTGAAGCACCCCCAAACAACAAACCAAATGCAACAACTAGTGCAAGCATTCCTGGGGGAAGGCCTGCAGCAGATGGATTTGCATATGGTGATGTCATCCAAGCAGTGGGTCAAAGTTGGCTTCAACCCTCGTCTGCATATGAAAAGAGAAAAGGGGCGTGCAGGGCATGGCGGCCTTTTGCGGCGCTTGGATGACCCCTAGTTCGCATTAAACACCTCCACCCTCCTTCGGTGTGGGGCTCATGTTGGCTATGCCCCAGCCCCTGAAGCATTCAAGCTGATTTCTTGCAGAAGCTGGGCACTGTAACAGCTCCAGAGCTGCTCTGTATGGCAAGTAAAAGGGTGTGGGCCCTGCAGCACTACCTGTAGTTCGCATTGTGCGTTGGAAGGCACAAAGTAAGCAGATGGGAGAAGTCAGGATAGTGCGCAAGGGCATAGAAGGGAGCGGCTCAAGAAAAGAGAAGTGGAAACAGACAGCAAACTAGGCTGGAGAGCTCTTCTGTCTATATTTTGCAAACCTGCTCTTGTCCTCTCCAGCTGCTCCATGTAGATTTGACGTCTGGAAAGGTGCATAACCCACTGACAAGCAGGCACACTCCTGCATGAGTTTTCTCTCTCACTAGCTGGATGATACACAATCATTTGCATGTGCTCCACCTCCGACACACCACCCACCCAACCACCCAGTGACCAGAGCCACCCACAAGCCAACTGGCTCCGTGATTTAATTTGCACAGTGTAGTCATCCAGGCAGCATGTCCTTCTCAATGGAAGGATCTCTGGTTCCATGGAATCTTCCACATTGGAATGCTGCGGAATAAAAAGGATTTAAATATTCAGCTTGCTAGCATTCAATGTACCTGCGGCTTGGCTTTAGCACATTGGTCTTCATCCTGTGGCCCTCCAGCTGCTGTGAAACTACACATCCCAGCATGCCCTGCCACATTTTTGCTATTAAGGTATGCTAAAACTGAGGCAGGGCATGCTGGGATGTGAAGTTCCACAGCAGCTGGAGGGTCGCAGGTTGAAGACCCATGTTCTAGCATGCCTGTTCTATGATGCATGTACCGTGATGTCACAATCAGCTTGGAATGGGGTGTCGAGCAGGCATTTGCTGACAGCCACTTGAGGGAGACACACATCAGGAGATGCAGCATATCGGAGGTCTTCGATGCCTTTCCAGCAAATGCACACCACCTGCTGCTGGTCTGGACACAAAACAATGCCCACAATCGAAGTCCCAAAATGCCCAACTACAGGATTCATGTAAGTAGTGAATTTAGGAATGAATTTAGAAGTAGGAAATTAAGTTAGTTCACAAGTACATTCAAATTCAGATCTAAAGTCTAGGTAGGCCTCACGTCCTGGCAGCCCCCAGCACTTAAAAATGCCTTGATTAGAGGTAGAGAATTGAATGTAGATAAAAAGTAGACACAAAATAAGACTCCACAGAGCAGTTATCAGGTGTCTTTATCAATTGTTGCATTTAAAAAATCAAGCAATTAGGGAACACAATGTTGCAACAATGTAACCCTATTTGCAAAATAGTACTAAATAAGTTTGTCGATGTAAGACATTTGCAAAGGCGCATCCAAAACACGCTGAAAAATGCAACTGAATCTGTTTTTGGAGGCTAGAATAGGAAATGAGCATCGGTCCTACAAGTACTGAAAGCTCTTCTCCCTTCTCCCTTTTCTGAAAAGCCATTTAATATATGGTTCCCAGATAGGGGACATATCAGATATTGCCTTTCAAAAGCAGCAAATATCATACCACTTCTATTGCCATCAAAGATAAACATTGATTGTTTTCAGATATTGGATTGAAAAAGCAGTCTTTATTGACATAAAGAAGCAAAAAAACATACATAAACATTACACACATAAGTACCGTGTTGCAGCACAGCCAAAACACAATACAAATGCTGTCGGTATAGTACAGTTCAAGAACTACAGCACAGGCCAGCCTACACTATAAATCATGAACTGCACTATACATTTAAACAATACAATAATACAACAGTTAATAAGGCTATGGGTGTGGAGTGTAAGAGGGTGAGGGAATCACAAGCCCGAAGCTTTATTGAAAGACAGACACATATAAAGGGAGGATTAATAAATACAAAGATATCCTTTACTATAGAATGTAGTCCAATCCGGTCTTTCAACTCTTCCACAACTGAAAAACGGATAGTGTTCCCAAGCCTTCCATCCTGGAATATCTTCAGTCTCTCGCCAATGAAGAAAACAATCCCTCCAGCAGACTCTTCAACCACGATACAAGATCACAGCCAAAAGGGCGAGAAGCAACTACACTTGCGTTTAACCAAAATGGCTAAAACTTAGTGAAGGAAAGTGCAGTGCACCAAAACATAAGCTGACACAATCATGGAGAATGCGCCAGCATATATGCTCTTCTATCTATATTTTGCAAACCTGCTCTTGTCCCCTCCAGCTGCTCCATGTAGATTTGACGCCTGGCAAGGTGCATAACCCACTGACAAGCAGGCACACTCCTGCATGAGTTTTCACTCTCACTAGCTGGATGATACACATTCATTTGCATGTGCTCCACCTCCGACACACCGCCCACCCAACCACCCAGTCACCAGAGCCACCCACAAGCCAACTGGCTCCGTGATTTAATTTGCACAGTGCAGTCATCCAGGCAGCATGTCCTTCTCAATGGAATAATCTCTGGTTCCATGGAATCTTCCGCATTGGAATGCTGCGGAACAAAAATGATTTAAACATTCAGCTTGCTAGCATTCAATGTACCTGCGGCTTGGCTCTAGCACATTGGTCTTCATCCTGTGGCCCTCCAGCTGCTGTGAAACTACACATCCCAGCATGCCCTGCCACAGTTTTGCTATTAAGGTATGCTAAAACTGAGGCAGGGCATGCTGGTATATGTAGTTCCACAGCAGCTGGAGGGTCTCAGGTTGAAGACCCATATTCTAGCATGCCTGTTCTATGATGCATGTTCCGTGATGTCACAATCAGCTTGGAATGGGGTGTCTAGCATGCATTTGCTGACAGCCACTTGAGGGAGACACACATCAGGAGATGCAGCATATCGGAGGTCTTCGATGCCTTTCCAGCAAATGCACACCACCAGCTGCTGGTCTGGACACAAAACAATGCCCACAATTGAAGGCTCAAAATGCCCAACTACAGGATTAATGTAAGTAGTGAATTTAGGAATGAATTTAGAAGTAGGAAATTAAGTTAGTTCACAAGTACATTCAAATTCAGATCTAAAGTCTAGGTAGGCCTCACGTCCTGGCAGCCCCCAGCATTTAAAAATGCCTTGATTAGAGGTAGGGAATTAAATGTAGATAAGAAGTAGACACAAAATAAGACTCCACAGAGCAATTATCAGGTGTCTTTATCAATTGTTGCATTTAAAAAAATCAAGCAATTAGGGAACACAATGTTGCGACAATGTAACCCTATTTGCAAAATAGTACTAAATAAGTTTGTCGATGTAAGACATTTGCAAAGGTGCAAACAAAACACGCTGGAAAATGCAACTGAATCTGTTTTTGGAGGTTAGAATAGATGCAGGATCAAGTAGCTCAATGGGTAGGGTATTTGATTAGAATTCAACAGGTTATAGGTTTGAATCCTGGGTATGATAGTTTGAGGTGTTATTTAATAAAGTATGTTTATATATTAGTCACACATGGCTTACTTGTACAAATGGCATGTCACCAGTTAGTGCTGACTGCTGATATGCCATTTGCACAAACACGCCATGTGTGACTGTATATGCATTTAAGGAAGGCACCCCGGCAATACCACAAACCATTGAGTGTCAAGTATACTAGATATATCTTCATATCTCATGTGCTTTCTCTGAGACCAATCTTGTTATGCCCCTTCCCCACAAGGCATGCGCCTTTTGTCCATATTGCAAAAATGGGGAGGGGGGGGGGCATATAATTATCTGTCACAGGGCACCAAAAAGTCTAGTTATGGCTCTGGTATGCATTATGTAATCTGGCAGACCATATCTCCAACACTGGCTGGTTGGAAAAGAAATCCGGTTATCTATGTGAGCAAATGACCATCAACGATTTACTCTCAAACACTAGAAAATGGACAAAAATGGTCCCCTAAACAAATTGGTTAAATTTTGGGTTTAACCAATTTGTGTAATGACCATTTTTGACCACTTTTCTAGTGTTTGGGAGCAACTGGTTAATTGACATTTGCTCCTATACATTACCAGATTTTCATTCCATCCATCCAGACTGGATAGATAGCCTGACAGATAATTGTGTAGTGTACGCCGAGGATAACTGTCAGTTGTGCTTTCTTTTATGACGGCACATAAATGGGTGGGCAGATCCAGAGCAAGCACTGCCCACTCATGCATAGTTGTCAACTGATGTGAAGTTCCAGGGGGCAATCTCAGTTATAAAGAAAAGTATCTGGAAATTGTCCCTAGTTTAAAAAAAAATAAAAAAAAAATTGATCAACTCCATTTATTTAGTATGATATCCCAGGTGATAGGATGCCGGCAGTCAGAACAACATACTTTATTAAATAACACATCTCAAACTACCATACCCAGGATTCAAACCTATAACCTGTTGAATTCTAATCAAACACCCTACCTATTGAGCTATTTGATCCTGCATAAAAATTGTGAACATTATATGAAGCTATTGGTACTTTGAAAAAAAAAGTATCAGCATTACAACGCAGCAGATCCATGCAGTTTGCAGCCACACACTACATGTATCTGCTCAGCCACAATGCTGATTATTTCTTCACAAAGTACAAGGTGAGCTCCAAACAGAATTCTCTAGCTTAGAATTATGCCAAACCTAGAAGTCGGGCCCCCCACCCTGGGATCCCCCAGAGGGAGGCCTGCACCATCATGCGGCAGGCTTGTCCGTTTTGGAAGCAGGCTGATGGGCAGCCCAGGCTTGCTTCAGTCTGGGCTTGGCAGGTCTGGAAGCATGAGCTTGCTTTGGGTATGCCTGACCTTGGGTACGCTTTACCTTGAGGATGAAAGGGCCAAGGGAAAGTACTTTTAGCCTTCTGCGTGGTAGGAGTCATACTAGGTTGGCAAGCTGTTTTAGCAGTAGCCAGATCAGCTACAATCTTATTGAGGTCTTCTCCAAAGAGAGTGTCTCCCTTGAAAGGAAGCACCTCCAGGGTTTTCTTGGAATCCATATCCACCGACCAGGATCTCAACCAGCTGTATAAAGTATTACCTTGGAACTGGCTCTCCACTCCCCATTATCTGGTTATCATGGCTTCCTCCGCCAGTGTCCAGACTCGCTTACTGAAGCTCGGCCACTTCTTCCTAGCAGCAGGCTCCTGGATCACTGGGCAGCAGAGGTGCTTGGGAGCCGGAAGGGGGCGGAGCAATCAGGCAGGCAGTTGCAGTGCTGCCCAGCTATCTGTGGTGTGAGAAGAAGCAGGGGCACCCCACCGCTGGCAGTGCTGCAGCTAGCGGTGGTGGCAGCGGCGAGGCTGCTGGGCTGGGTCTTGAAAAAGGTGGAAAGAAGGGTGTTACGGCATGGAATGTACAAACTGCGAGACCCTGCTGGTAGCGCCTTTGTCTATTTAGTAGGAAGGGCACGTAACAGCCGGAGGGCAATGGAGGAAGCCCCTTTAGGGCTGGAGCCCGGCGGCAACTGACTCCGTTGTCTCTGGCAGTTCCGCCCCTGGACTAGAGGAATGGTCAAGAACATGGCAACATTTAATGCCAAAAAATGCAAAATCATACACGTCTCAAAAATACAAAGGCTAACTATAATATTAAGGGCATTATAATGGCAAGAGGAAAGCTATCTAAGTATTACTATTTCAGGTGAGCAATGTAACAAA
This sequence comes from Pseudophryne corroboree, assembly GCF_028390025.1. Taxonomy (NCBI): domain Eukaryota; kingdom Metazoa; phylum Chordata; class Amphibia; order Anura; family Myobatrachidae; genus Pseudophryne; species Pseudophryne corroboree. Next base: position 78,054 of record NW_026968433.1, read on the forward strand.
GCAATAGGAAAGGCAAGTCAGATGCTTGTTTGCATAGGTAAAGAACCAGTAGCAGAAAAAAGTAATACAGGTTGAGTATCCCATATCCAAATATTCCGAAATACGGAATATTCCGAAATACGGACTTTTTTGAGTGAGACTGAGATAGTGAAACCTTTGTTTTTTGATGGCTCAGTGTACACAAACTTTGTTTAATACTCAAAGTTATTAAAAATATTGTATTAAATGAACTTCAGACTGTGTGTATAAGGTGTATATGACACATAAATGAATTCTGTGAATGTACACACACTTTGTTTAATGCACAAAGTTATAAAAAATATTGGCTAAAATGACCTTCAGGCTGTGTGTATATGGTATATATGAAACATAAATGCATTCTGTGCTTAGATTTAGGTCCCATCACCATAATATCTCATTATGGTATGCAATTATTCCAAAATACAGAAAAATCCGATATCCAAAATTCCTCTGGTCCCAAGCATTTTGGATAAGGGATACTCAACCTGTAATGCCACTGTATAGGTCCTTGGTACAGCCACATTTAGAATCCTGTGTTCAGTTCCAGAAGCCATATCTCAAGCGCCTTGAGTCCTGTTGGAGAAAGAGCACTATATAAATAAATAGTATCAAAATTTGTTTCACGGCACCCCTAGGCCAAAGTTGTTTTTATTGAGAAATTCAGAAAAAAATATAAAATTAAGTAAATTGTGTTTATAGCATGTCATCCTCAGGTTCAGTTATGTTGTGAGGGAATGGTTTTGCCAATTTAATAAAGTATAAAATAAGAATTTACTTACCGATAATTCTATTTCTCATAGTCCGTAGTGGATGCCGGGGACTCCGTAAGGACCATGGGGAATAGCAGCTCCGCAGGAGACTGGGCACATCTAAAGAAAGCTTTAGGACTAACTGGTGTGCACTGGCTCCTCCCCCTATGACCCTCCTCCAAGCCTCAGTTAGGATACTGTGCCCGGACGAGCGTACACAATAAGGAAGGATTTTGAATCCCGGGTAAGACTCATACCAGCCACACCAATCACACCGTATAACTTGTGATCTGAACCCAGTTAACAGTATGATAACAGAGGAGCCTCTGAAAAGATGGCTCCCAACAATAATAACCCGATTTTTGTAACAATAACTATGTACAAGTATTGCAGACAATCCGCACTTGGGATGGGCGCCCAGCATCCACTACGGACTATGAGAAATAGAATTATCGGTAAGTAAATTCTTATTTTCTCTAACGTCCTAAGTGGATGCTGGGGACTCCGTAAGGACCATGGGGATTATACCAAAGCTCCCAAACGGGCGGGAGAGTGCGGATGACTCTGCAGCACCGAATGAGAGAACTCCAGGTCCTCCTCAGCCAGGGTATCAAATTTGTAGAATTTAGCAAACGTGTTTGCCCCTGACCAAGTAGCTGCTCGGCAAAGTTGTAAAGCCGAGACCCCTCGGGCAGCCGCCCAAGATGAGCCCACTTTCCTTGTGGAACGGGCTTTTACAGATTTTAGCTGTGGCAGGCCTGCCACAGAATGTGCAAGCTGAATTGTACTACAAATCCAACGAGCAATAGTCTGCTTAGAAGCAGGAGCACCCAGCTTGTTGGGTGCATACAGGAGAAACAGCGAGTCAGATTTCCTGACTCCAGCCGTCCTGGAAACATATTTTCAGGGCCCTGACAACATCCAGCAACTTGGATTCCTCCAAGTCCCTAGTAGCCGCAGGCACCACAATAGGTTGGTTCAGGTGAAAACGCTGGAACCACCTTAGGGAGAAACTGAGGACGAGTCCTCAATTCCGCCCTGTCCGAATGGAAAATCAGATAAGGGCTTTTACAGGATAAAGCCGCCAATTCTGACACGCGCCTGGCCCAGGCCAGGGCCAACAGCATGACCACTTTCCATGTGAGATATTTTAACTCCACAGATTTAAGTGGTTCAAACCAATGTGACTTTTGGAACCCAAACTACATTGAGATCCCAAATTGCCACTGTAGGCACAAAAGGAGGCTGTATATGCAGTACCCCTTTTACAAACGTCTAAACTTCAGGGACTGAAGCTAGTTCTTTTTTGGAAGAAAATTGACAGGGCCGAAATCTGAACCTTAATGGACCCCAATTTCAGGCCCATAGACACTCCTGTTTGCAGGAAATGTAGGAATCGACCCAGTTGAATTTCCTCCGTCGGGCCTTACTGGCCTCGCACTACGCAACATATTTTCGCCAATTGCGGTGATAATGTTTTTGCGGTTACATCCTTCCTGGCTTTAGATCAGGATATGGATGACTTCATCCGGAATGCCTTTTTTCATTCAGGATCCGGTGTTCAACCGGCATGCCGTCAAACGCAGCCGCGGTAAGTCTTGGAACAGACAGGGTCCTTGCTGGAGCAGGTCCCTTCTTAGAGGTAGAGGCCACGGATCCTCCGTGAGCATCTCTTGAAGTTCCGGTTACCAAGTCCTTCTTGGCCAATCCGGAGCCACGAATATAGTGCTTTCTCCTCTCCATCTTATCAATCTCAGTACCTTGGGTATGAGAGGCAGAGGAGGGAACACATACACTGACTGGTACACCCACGGTGTTACCAGAGCGTCTACAACTATTGCCTGAGGGTCTCTTGACCTGGCGCAATACCTGTCGAGTTTTTTAATCATGTGGACGACTTCTGGGTGAAGTCCCCACTCTTCCGGGTGGAGGTCGTGCTGAGGAAGTCTGCTTCCCAGTTGTCCACTCCCGGAATGAATACAGTTGACAGTGCTATCACATGATTTTCCGCCCAGCGAAGAATCCCTGCAGCTTCTGCCATTGCCCTCCTGCTTCTTGTGCCACCCTGTCTGTTTACGTGGGTGACTGCATGATGTTGTCCGACTGGATCAACACCGGCTGACCTTGAAGCAGAGGTCTTGCTAAGCTTAGAGCATTGTAAATGGCCCTTAGCTTCAGGATATTTATGTGAAGTGATGTATCCAGGCTTGACCCTAAGCCCTGGATATTCCTTCCCTGTGTGACTGCTCCCCAGCCTCGCAGGCTGGCATCCGTGGTCACCAGGACCCAGTCCTGAATGCCGAATCTGCGGCCCTCTAGAAGATGAGCACTCTGCAACCACCACAGGATGGATACCCTTGTCCTTGGTGACAGGGTTATCCGCTGATGCATCTGAAAATGCGACCCGGACCATTTTTCCAGTAGGTTCCACTGGAAAGTTCTTGCGTGGAATCTAACGAATGGGATTGCTTCGTAGGAAGCCACCATTTTTACCCAGAACCCTTGTGCATTGATGCACTGAGACTTGGTTCGGTTTTAGGAGGTTCCTGACTAGCTCGGATAACTCCCTTGCTTTCTCTTCCGGGAGAAACACCTTTTTTCTGGACTGTGTCCAGGAACATCCCTAGGAAACAGAAGACAAGTCGTCGGAACCAGCTGCGATTTTGGAATATTGAGAATCCAATCGTGCTGCCGCAACACTACCTGAGATAGTGCTACACCGACTTCCAACTGTTCCCTGGATCTTACCCTTATCAGGGAATCGTCCAAGTAAGGGATAACTAAAATTCCCTTCCTTCGAAGGGATATCATTTCGGCCATTACCTTGGTAAAGACCCGGGGTGCCGTGGACCATCCCTACAGCAGCGTCTGAACTGATAGTGACAGTTCTGTACCATAACCTGAGGTACCCTTGGTGAGAAGGGTAAATTTTGACATGAAGGTAAGCATCCTTGATGTCCCGAGACATCATGTAGTCCCCTTCTTCCAGGTTCGCAATCACTGCTCTGAGTGACTCAATCTTGAATTTGAACCTCTGTATGTAAGTGTTCAAAGATTTTAGATTTTAGATTTAGAATCGGTCTCACCGAGCCGTCTGGCTTCGGTACCACAATAGTGTGGAATAATACCCCGTTCCCTGTTGCAGGAGGGGTACCTTGATTATCACCTGCTGGGAATACAGCTTGTGAATGGCTTCCAAAACTGCCTCCCTGTCAGAGGGAGACGTCGGTAAAGCCGACTTTTGGAAACGGCGAGGGGGAGACGTCTCGAATTCCAATATGTACCCTTGAGATATTACCTGAAGGATCCAGGGGTCTACTTGCGAGTGAGCCCACTGCGCACTGAAATTCATTGAGAACGGGCCCCCACCGTGCCTGAGCTTGTAAGGCCCTAGCGTCATACTGAGGGCTTGGCAGAGGCGGGAAAGGGTTTCTGTTCCTGGGAACTGGCTAATCTCTTCAGCCTTTTTCCTCTCCCTCTGTCACGAGCAAAAAAGAGGAACCTTTTGTCCGCTTGCCAACAAAGGACTGCGCCTGATAATACGGCGTCTTATTTTGAGAGGCGACCTGGGGTACAAACGTGGATTTCCCAGTTGTTGCCGTGGCCACCAGGTCTAAAAGACCGACCCCAAATGTCCCCTTTCAAAGGCAATACTTCCAAATGCCGTTTGGAATCCGCATCACCTGACCATTTTACTGGTAGAATTGGACAACGCACTTATACTTGATGCCAGTCGGCAAATATTCCGCTGTGCATCATGCATATATAGAAATGCATCTTTTAAATGCTCTATAGGCAATAATATACTATCCTTATCTAGGATATCAATATTTCCAGTCAGGGAATCCGACCATGCCAACCCAGCACTGCACCTCCAGGCTGAGGCGATTGCTGGTCGCAGTAAAACACCAGTATGTGTGTGAATACATTTTTGGATACCCTCCTGCTTTCTATCAGCAGGATCATTAAGGGCGGCCATCTCATGAGAGGGTAGAGCCCTTGTTCTTACAAGCGTGTGAGCGCCTTATCCCCCCTAGGGGGTGTTTCCCAACGCACCCTAACCTCTGGCGGGAAAGGGTATACAGCCAATACTTTTTAAGAAATTATCAATTGTTATCGGGGGGAAACCCACGCATCATCACACACCTCATTTTATTTCTCAGATTCAGGAAAACTACAGGTAGTTTTTCCCTCACCGAACATAATACCCCTTTTTGGTGGTACTCGTATTATCAGAAATGTATAAAACATTTTCCATTGTCTCAATCATGTAACGTGTGGCCCTACTGGAAATCACGGTTGTCTCTTCACCGTCGACACAGGAGTCAGTATCCGTGTCGGCGTCTGTATCTGCCATCTGAGGTAACGGGCGCTTTAGAGCCCCTGACGGCCTATGAGACGTCTGGACAGGCACAAGCTGAGTAGCCGGCTGTCTCATGTCAGCCACTGTTTTTTTTTATACAGAGCTGACACTGTCACGTAATTTTCAACAGTACATCCACTCAGGTGTCGACCCCCTAGGTGGTGACATCACTGTTACAGACACTCTGCTCCGTCTCCACATAATTTTTCTCCTCATACATGTCGACACAAACGTACCGACACACATCACACACACAGGGAATGCTCTGATAGAGGACAGGACCCCACTAGCCCTTTGGGGAGACAGAGGGAGAGTATGCCAGCACACACCAGAGCGCTATATATATATACAGGGATAACCTTATATAAGTGTTTTTCCCCTTATAGCTGCTGTATGTTTTAATACTGAGCCTAATTAGTGCCCCCCTCTCTTTTTTTAACCCTTTCTGTAGTGTAGTGACTGCAGGGAAGAGCCAGGGAGCTTCCCTCCAACTGAGCTGTGAGGGAAAATGGCGCCAGTGTGCTGAGGAGATAGGCTCCGCCCCCTTTTCGGCGGCCTTATCTCCCGTTTTTCTGTATATTCTGGCAGGGGTTAAATGCATCCATATAGCCCAGGAGCTATATGTGATGTATTTTTTGCCATGTAAGGTATTTTTATCGTGTTTTATTGCGTCTCAGGGCGCCCCCCCCCAGCGCCCTGCACCCTCAGTGACCGGAGTATGAAGTGTGCTGAGAGCAATGGCGCACAGCTGCAGTGCTGTGCGCTACCTTATTGAAGACAGGAACGTCTTCTGCCGCCGATTTTTCCGGACCTCTTCGCTCTTCTGGCTCTGTAAGGGGGCCGGCGGCGCGGCTCCGGGACCCATCCAGGCTGGGCCTGTGATCGTCCCTCTGGAGCTAATGTCCAGTAGCCAAGAAGCCCAATCCACTCTGCACGCAGGTGAGTTCGCTTCTTCTCCCCTTAGTCCCTCGATGCAGTGAGCCTGTTGCCAGCAGGTCTCACTGAAAATAACAAACCTAAACTAAAACTTTCACTAAGAAGCTCAGGAGAGCCCCTAGTGTGCACCCTTCTCGTCGGGCACAGAAATCTAACTGAGGCTTGGAGGAGGGTCATAGGGGGAGGAGCCAGTGCACACCAGTTAGTCCTAAAGCTTTCTTTAGATGTGCCCAGTCTCCTGCGGAGCCGCTATTCCCCATGGTCCTTACGGAGTCCCCAGCATCCACTTAGGACGTTAGAGAAATAATTTTAATTGGTCCTGGACCACCAAACTATGCTACCAGTGCAAGAACCCCAGTTTGGAAACTACTGCCATAAAATAAACCTTTTTTGTTTTTTTTAAACTACATGTAATACACCTTAGATCTCAGTTCCTAAAAGGTTTTAAACCCTTGCATACAGTAAACTACACATATTTAAAAATCCTACACCGGGCACAAGTGCTCACGGGCCAATTTCATGGCAGTCTCGGATAGGAGGGCATTGTGGATTCACCAAGGGAATGCTGATGCTGACTCCAAGAAGCCTCTTCAAGATCGCAGGAGCAGAGTCCTCTGCTTCTGCCAAATCAACTGCATGACGCTGGGGCTCTCCTGCAGGAGCCCACACCAGTGGGGGGCACCAGGGGCGGAACTACTGGCAGGGCAGGCAGTGCATTGCACTGGGGCCCCGCCGCACTCAAGGGCCCACAGCCGCCGGCATTACAATGAGTCACAATGACTCATTGTATCATGCCGCAGCCGCACACCAGCGCTCCCGTCGGGTCTGCGTCCTGCGACTCCCGCCGCCCGCCCGTCGTAATGAACAGATCAGGCCAGGGCACTATGGGCAGCAGCCGCAGCACCAGACACGCTGCCGCCTCTGTAACACACGAAGAGGGAGGAGGGTCGCTTGGAGATGAGAGGAGCAGCGGCACGGGGGGGAGGAGGAGGAGGAGGGAGGTGAAGGAAGGAGCCGCAGCAGCGCTTTGTTTCTGGTGGAGGCGCTGCTGCTGCCCCTCTGCTTCACTATAGGCTGTCTTCCGAGAACAGCCTATAGTGAAGCAGAGGGGCAGCAGCTGCAGCGCCTCCACCAATAACACAGCGCTGCTGCGGCTCCCTCCTCCACCTCCCTCCTCCTCCTTCTCTACTGCCCGGGAATCGTCAAGCTGCACGAGGAGCCTGAGCCAGCGGAGAGGGTAAGTATAATTCTTCTTTCTTTCTTTCTTTCTTTCTTTCTTTCTTTCTTTCTTTCTTTCTTTCTTCTCTTTCTTTCTTTGTTGGGACTGCCTGCCGCTATGTGTAAAAAGGGGGAATCTGCCTGCCGCTATGTGTAAAAAGGGGGAATCTGCCTGCCGCTATGTGTAAAAAGGGGGAATCTGCCTGCCGCTATGTGTAAAAAGGGGGAATCTGCCTGCAGCTATGTGTAAAAGGGGGGAATCTGCCTGCAGCTATGTGTTAAAAGGGGGAATCTGCCTGCAGCTATGTGTAAAAAGGGGGACTGCCTGCCGCAATGTGTAAAAAGGGGGAATCTGCCTGCCGCTATGTGTAAAAAGGGGGAATCTGCCTGCAGCTATGTGTAAAAAGGGGGACTGCCTGCCGCAATGTGTAAAAAGGGGGAATCTGCCTGCCGCAATGTGTAAAAAGGGGGAAGCTGCTTGCCGCAATGTGTAAAAAGGGGGAATCTGCTTGCCGCAATGTGTAACAAGGGGGAATCTGCCTGCCGTAATGTGTAACAAGGGGGATGCTGTCTGCCGTAATGTGTAACAAGGGCACGCTGTCTGCCATAATGTGTAACAAGGGCAAGCTGTCTGCTGTAATGTGTAACAAGGGCAAGCTGTCTGCTGTAATGTGTAAAAAGTGTACGATGTCTGCCATTATGTGTAACAAGGGCAGGCTGACTGCTGTTATGTGAAAAAAGTGTACGCTGTCTGCCGCTATGTTTAACAAGGGCAGGCTGTCTGCCGTTATGTGTAAAAAGTGTACGCTGTCTGCCGCTATGTTTAACAAGGGCAGGCTGTCTGCCGTTATGTGAAAAAAATGTACGCTGTCTGCCGCTATGTGTAACAAGGGCACGCTGTCTGCCGTTGTGTAAAAAAGGGGGATGCTGTCTGCCGTAATGTGTAAAAAGGGGACGCTGTCTGCTGTAATGTGTTAAAAGAGGACGCTGTCTGCTGTAATGTGTAAAAAGAGGAATCTGTCCGCCGTAAGGTGTAAAAGGGTCTCTACCTGGTGTAGTGGTGCTACTGTGCGGCGTAATTTGAATAATGGAGACTACTGTGCACCGTTTTATGAATTGGTATTATTTTGTGGCCACACCCCTTAACCACGAAGCCACGCCACTATGTTTTTTTGCGCGCGCCTACGGCGCGCACTGCCCCTGTTTTGCATGCAGGGGTGGGGCTCCAATGCCGTTTCTTGCACACACTGCTAAAATGTCTAGTTACGGCACTGTTGCTAGGTATCCACTTCCCTGAGCAGGCCCCCCTCACCAGATCCTCTCCAGGGGTGAGGGGGTGGACTTGGATGGGATGGGATGGGGGGGGGGCCCAAGCCATTTTGTCGCACATGGGCCCACTGCTCGCTAGTTCCGCCACTGGGGGGCACGTCTAAAACTCTTCAGTCAGTTCTGGATTCATTCGGACCTGGACTCGTGGGTTTTACAAATAGTGTCCCAAGGGTACAAACTGGGGTTTAAAGAAGTTCCCCCTCACCGATTGTTCAAATCAGCCTTAGTCAGCAGATAGAAGGTTTTTATTCAAGCCTCTTCGTGGTCCCGAAGCCGGACGGCTCAGTCAGACCAATCTTAAATCTGAAATCCCTTAATTTCTACCTAAAGAAATTCAATTTCAAGATGGAATCTCTCAGGGTAGTGATCTCCAGTCCGGGGGATAAAGGAGATTTCATGGTTTTGGTAGACATAAAGGATGCCTACTTACATGTTCCCATTTAGCCACTGCATCAAGCTACCTGAGGTTTGCAATTCAGGATTGTCATTACCAATTTCAGACGTTGCCGTTTGGTCTGTCCACGGCTCCGAGGATTTTCACCAGGGTGATGGCGGAAATGATGGTTCTCCTTCGCAAGCAAGGAGTCACAATTATCCCGTACTTGGATGATCTCCTGATAAAGGCTAGATCCAGGTACCAGTTGGTGCAAAACATCTACTCTCCCTGACAGTTCTTTAACAACATGGTTGGCTCCTAAACTTGCCAAAATCGCAGTTGGTACTAATGACGCGGTTGTTGTTTTTGGGAGTGATACTGGACACAGAAGAGGTTTTCTTCTAGTGGAATGGCTCTGGAGATCCAGAGTCTGGTCAAACAAATTCTGAAACCAGCAAGAGTGTTAATCCATCAATGCATTCGGTTGCTGGGGAAGATGGTTGCGGCCTACGAGGCCATTCAGTTTGGCAGGCTCCATGCCAGAGTGTTCCAGTGGGACCTGTTGGACAAGTGGTCCGGATCCCACCTACACATGCACCGGAGGATAATCCTGTCTTCCAAGACCAGAATCTCACTCCATTGGTGGCTGCACAGTTCTCACCACCTAGAGGGGCGATGGTTTGGGATCCAGGACGAGATCCTAGGGACCACGGATGCAACCCTCCGAGGCTGGGGAGCAGTCACACAGGGGGAAAACATCCAAGGAAGATGGTCAAGTCAGGAAAGTTGTCTCCACATAAATGTTCTGGAGTTAAGGGCCATTTAATAACTGCAGACACAGTACGCACTGGGACGGGTGCCCAGCATCCTCTACGGACTAAGAGAAAAGGATTTACCAGTAGGTATTAAAATCCTATTTTCTCTAAAGTCCTAGAGGATGCTGGGGACTCCGTAAGGACCATGGGGATAGACGGGCTCCGCAGGAGACATGGGCACTTTAAGAAAGACTTTAGTTCTGGGTGTGCACTGGCTCCTCCCTCTATGCCCCTCCTCCAGACCTCAGTTTGATACTGTGCCCAGTGGAGACTGGGTGCTTTTCAGGAGCTCTCCTGAGCTTTCTGACAGAAAGTATTTTGTTAGGTTTTTAATTTTCAGGGAGCACTGCTGGCAACAGACTCCCTCATCGAGGGACTGAGGGTAGAGAAGCAGCCCTACTCTCTGAGTTGCAAGGTCCTGCTTCTTAGGCTACTGGACACCATTAGCTCCAGAGGGATTGGTACGCAGGATCTCACCCTCGCCGTCCGTCCCAGAGCCGCGCCTCCGTCCCCCTCGCAGAGCCGGAAGATAGAAGCCGGGTGAGTATGAGAAGAAAAGAAGACTTCAGAGGCGGCAGAAGACTTCATGATCTTCACTGAGGTAACGCACAGCACTGCAGCTGTGTGCCTTTGCTCCCATACACCTCACATACTCCGGTCACTGTAAGGGTGCAGGGCACAGGGGGGGCGCCCTGGGCAGCAATATAAACCTCTTTCGCAAAAATATAACATATATACAGCTGGGCACTGTATATATGTATGAGCCCCCACCAATTTTACAGTTTAAGCGGGACAGAAGCCCGCCTCCGAGGGGGCGGGGCTTCTCCCTCAGCACTCACCAGCGCCATTTTTTCTCCAAAGCACCGCTGAGAGGAAGCTCCCCGGACTCTACCCTGCTTATACCACGTTAGACAAGAGGGTTGAAAAGAGGGGGGGGGGGGCACATAATTCACAAATTACATACAGCAGCACTACTGGGCAAACATTAAGTTACTGTTTTATTCCTGGGTTATATAGCGCTGGGGTGTGTGCTGGCATACTCCCTCTCTGTCTCTCCAAAGGGCCTTGTGGGGAAACTGTCTTCAGAAAAAGCATTCACTGTGTGTGTGTGGTGTGTCGGTACACGTGTGTCGACATGTCTGAGGAAGAAGGCTATATTAGAGAGGAGCGGGAGCAAATGAATGTGGTGTCTCCGCCGACAGCTGATTGGATGGATATGTGGAATGTTTTAAATGCTAGTGTAAACTCATTGCACAAAAGATTAGACAAGGCAGAAGCTTTGGGACAGTCAGGGTCTCAACCCATGCCTGATCCTATGTTGCAGGGACTGTCAGGGTCTCATAAGCGCCCACTATCCCAGTTTGTTGACACAGATACCGACACGGATTCTGACTCCAGTGTCGATTACGATGATGCAAAGTTACAGCCAAAATTGGCAAAATCCATTCGATTTATGATTATGGCAATAAAAGATGTTTTGCACATCACAGAGTAACCCCCTGTCGCTGACAAGAGGGTACATATGTACAAGGGAAAGACGCCTGAGGTAACCTTTCCCCCCTCACACGAGCTGAACGAGTTATGTGAAAAAGCTTGGAAATCTCCAGATAAAAGACTGCAGATTTCCAAAAGGATTCTTATGGCGTATCCTTTCCCATCAACGGTTAGGTTACGATGGGAATCCTCCCCTAGGGTGGACAAAGCATTAACACGCTTATCTAAGAAGGTAGCCCTCCCGTCCCAGGATACGGCTACCCTCAAAGAGTGTGCTGACCGCAAACAGGAGATTACCCTGAAGTCCATTTATACACATTCAGGTACCTTACTCAGACCGGCAATTGCGTCGACCTGGGTGTGTAGTGCTGTAGCGGCATGGACAAATGCCTTATCTGAGGGGATGGATAGCCTAGACAAGGATACTATTTTATTGACCCTGGGGCATATAAGAGATGCTGTCCTATATATGTGTGTATGCAAACTACCGGTGGTGCTGCAGGGCCCACACCCTTTTACTTGTCTTGTAGAGCAGCTCTGAAGCTGTTACAGTGCCCAGCTGCTGCAAGAAATCAGCTTGAATGCTTCCGGGGCTTGGGCATGGCCAACATGAGCCCCACACCGAAGGAGGGTGGGGGTGTTTAATGCAAACTTGGGGTTATCCAAGCGCCGCAAAAGACCGCCATGCCCCGCATGCCCCTTTTCTCTTTTCATATACAGATGAGGGTTCCAGCCAACTTTGGCCCACTGCTTGGATGACATCACCGAATGCAAATCCGTCTGCTGCAGACCTTCCCCCAGGAATGCTTGCAATAGTTGTTGCATATGGTTTAATGTCTGAGGGTGCTTCAGTATTAGGCAGCCTTCCGCCCTCCCATGTTCATCTGAAAAGATGTGGTCTCCCTGCAGTTGTTGTCCCCAGACGAGAGTTCCCTTGTGCTTCCTCAGTTAAATCTCCTTAACTTGACGAGGGTGTGCCCGAGCAGCCGCCCTCCCCAGCCCTTTCCCAACACATACTTATCTTGCATATGAGATCTCTTGATCATGAAGATAGTTCTCACAGGTTGAGGTTCATCCTGGCCCCGCTCCCCGCTGGAGAGCGCTGATGAGGACAGCAGCGGGGCTTCAGCAGCAGGGTGAGTATGTGTGGCCAGAGACCTCCCTTCCCATGTGCAGGCCTGCAGAGTGTGCCGCGCAGGATGGGGCATGTGACACTCTCCCTCCCTGGGGCTCTTCCAGATGTAGCTCCTCAGCAGTATTTTTCCCGGGCTGCGCGGCGCTCTCCCCGACTGGCATCCGCCCTGGAACACTGCCTTCCTCAACGCAACATCAGCAGGGGCCCCGGGCCTCATCACCATCCCAGGTCTTTCTCATGTATGTATCATGTATGTGTGTGTGATATATGTATGAATCATATATGTTTGTGATAGATATATATATATATATATATATGTGTATATATATATATGTATCTATCTATCTATCTATCTATCTATCTATCTATCTATCTATCTATCTATCTATCTATCGTATGTGTGTGTATATATGTATCTATCATGTATGTATGTATGTATGTATCTATCTTGTATGTATGTGTTCTATCTATCTATCTATCTATCTATCTATCTATCTATCTATCTATCTATCGTGTGTGTGATATATGTATGTATCTATCATGTATGTGTTATATGTATGTATCACACCTTCCTCTATACATATACATACATACATACACACACCTATATCTGTACGTACACTGACATACACACACCAACATCTACACATAAACACGCTGACCCCTAAACGTACACCAACGTACCCACATGTGAATCTATACATACATGTGCTGACACCTGGACATACACTGATGTACCCACACCTAACATCTATACATACACATGCTAACAACTGGACATATACAGACGTACCCACATTTGCATCCATGCATATATAGATGTAGGTGTGTGTACGTCAGTGTACGTCCAGGTGTCAACGCGTGTATGTATAGATGCAGGTGTGGGTACGTCTGTGTATGTCCAGGTGTCAGAATGTGTATGTATAGATGCAGGTGTGGGAACGTCAGTGTAGGTTCAGGTGTCAGCGCGTGTATGTATAGATGCAGGTGCTTGTATGTCCAGATGTCAGTGCATGTATTTATAGATGCAAGTGTGGGTACGTCGGTGTATGTCCATTTGTCAGCGCGTGTATATATAGATGCAGGTGCTTGTATGTTGGTGTATGTCCAGGTGTCAGCATGTGTATGTATAGATGCAGGTGTGGGAATGTTGGTGTATGTCCAGGTGTCAGGGCGTGTATGTATGGATATTAGGTGTGGGTACATCAGTGTATGTCCAGGTGTTAGCGCATGTATGTATAGATGCAGGATAATAATCGCACAGCGTGCCCCCCGCCAACCACAAACCTCCCCCACCCCCCTGTATGACATAAACACAGCTAATTCCACTTACACACAATAATTTCAGTTTGCGACCAGGAGCCGGCAATGTATGTGCACCCAAATGAAGCCACTGTACATGCCCTGCAGGCTGCTATGTACTGCACAGGTGCAACAAATTTAAATGCCCTATCTTTAAAATGGGGCATATTTTACTAAATTAAAAAAACCTGTAACTTTCTGTAAAACCTTAACCCCAAAAGGCACTACACTAACATCGGGGTGTAGAGTTGGATGTTGATCCAAGGCACCAACAGGCTAAAGCTTTGACTGTTCCCAGGATGCCTTGCACCGCCTCCTCTATAACCCTGCCCAGTGGCGTAACTAGACCTTTGTGGGCCCCATAGCAAAATTCTGAATGGGCCCACCAGCACTCAACAAGAATGAGTGGCGTTTGGGGTCAGAAAAGTAGAGGGGAAGGGGTCTGACAGAGTAGGGGGCAGGACATGAATGAATAGAAACTGAGGTGTCCATTATATAAAGAAATACAGTATGTGTGTCTGTGTGTATATCACACACACACATATAAGGGAAATTCAAATGCCCTCAATTATTGCGCCCATTACACTCTGGTTTAGGTGCACAAAGCACCTAAACCTGAATAAAGTAATGGGCGCGATCGTGAAAAGACACCGTTTGGTTGCCCAAATGGGTCTCTTTGCACACATTTCAGCTTGTTTCCCCTGGGGGTAGCGAGCTGAAATAAACATGTCGCACCCGTTGGCAGCAACATTAGAATAGCTGCTGACGGGCACGATTGAGGGAGGAAAGGGACATTTGAATCCAGCCCATAGATGCAATGTGAATATGTAATTTGTACCTTCCTATCTTAAAATGTATATAGTAGTGTATACACTAGAGGTCTTTCCGAACCCCCTAATCCTAACATTGTAATTTGCTTTAGGGCGCACCTCCAATTAGTCTAGTGTTTCGTATTTTCACATTAAATACTTTCTTGCATTGGTTGGTTAAAGATTAGATCGTATATTTTTCTAGATATAGCTGTGCATAGTCTACAAGGCTACATGCTTCTCCCCTAACTAGAGATGTGCAGCGGGCATTTTTCGTGTTTCATGTTTTGGTTTCGGATCCGCAGTTGTGTTTTGGATACGGACGCGTTTTGGCAAAACCACCCTTTCGGGTTTTGGATTCGGGTGATTTTTTTTTAAAACCTCAAACAGCTAAAATCATAGAATTTGGGGGTAATTTTGATCCTATAGTATTAAGCTCAATAACCATAATTTCTACTCCTTTCCAGTCTATTCTGAACACCTCACACCTCCCAATATTATTTTTAGTCCTAAAATTTGCATCAAGGTCCCTGGATGACTAAGCTAAGCGACCCAAGTGGGCAGCACAAACACCTGGCCCATCTAGGAGTTGCACTGCAGTGTCAGACAGGATGGCACTTAAAAAAATAGCCCCAAACAGCACATGATGCAAAGATAAATAAAAAAAGAGGCGCAAGATGAAATTGTAGTGTGTCTCTCCTGCTCAGTGTCAGTTCTCAGTAGTATCCTCATCAGTGCTCAGTATCACTGCTCATTGTCTTGTGCTGCATTGTGGTGCTCAGTATACTAGAGTACATTACTAATAGTCCAGTGCTGCATCTTGCTGCTCAGTGTCAGTTCTAGTATCCTCATCAGTGCTCAGTATCACTGCTCATTGTTTTGTGCTGCATTGTGGTGCTCAGTATACTACAGAACATTACTAATAGTCCAGTGCTGCATCTGGCTGCTCAGTGTCAGTTCTAGTAATCTCATCAGTGCTCCGTATCACTGCTCATTGTCTTGTGGTGCTCAGTATACTACAGTACATTACTAATACTCCAGTGTCTTGTGCCGCATATGGCTGCTGTAGGGTGCTGTGGTAGTGTCCTGTCACTGTGCATATGTCATCATTCCAGTCACAGTGACATACCCTCCAACTGTACCTTTTTAATAGGTACAGTACCTTTTTTTCATGGTCTGTACCTATTTTTGGCTCTCCAAACTTCCATTGAAAGTATAGGAAAAGGGGCGTGACCACGCCCCCCTTTACCCTTTTTCTAATTTGTACCGATTTTTGTGTGTAAAATGTTGGAGGGTATGCAGTGATATCTGGTATCTATCTAGTGGTATCTAATTCCAGACATTACCACCGTCTAATTCCAGATATATTACTGGCATATAATTCTACACATTAAAAAATGGAGAACAAAAAGGTGGAGGGTAAAATAGGGAAAGATCAAGATCCACTTCCACCTAGTGCTGAAGCTGCTGCCACTAGTCAAGGCAGAGACAATTCAATGCCATCAACATTATGTAATGATTATACGATACATTATATATCATATCATTGTATGGTTGTAAAATACAACTTAAAAACTTTAATGAATAAATACATAAAGTAGCTTTTATGTAACCTTTTTAAACCTATTAGCATAGACCGAATCTCATCGTGTGTATAGGCCTTTAGTTCAACAACAGCATGGGACCAGTTAGTGTGTTTTGACCACTGCACAGCACCTGGTGTTATATAGTAAGCACCACTA